>NC_046159.1:40137211-40437211 GCF_011064425.1 Rattus rattus
TTACTAGTGATGCTTTTGTGCCTTCTGACCACATTCCAGATGCTCTGTGCGGTACAGAGAAACACAATTATTCCATCTTCTAGCAGCACTTGTGAATTCATGGGTCTTGCAATATAGGAGACATGGATTCAATTCCCAGATCTAGCACTGACAAGCCCTTCACGCTTCCATTACATAAACGCACTGCCAAGCCCTGGTTAGAGTTAACAACAGCACTGACCTCAGAACTGGTTTACAAGGATTCAAAAGGATCTCATAAAATATGTATCAAAGGTCACAGTGAAGATTTTTTTAATGGAATAACAAATTGGGGAGGAAGGTTTGAAAATGTTGATATTTTTTTAAATTGAGATTTATATGATGGCCACAAGGCAACCAAGAAATACATTACTAGAGCCAAAGAAAGAAGTTTTCTGAATCCCCAAGGTTCCAGATGCCTAAGATTTATTCATGAATGCAAAAATGACAGAGGGTGATCAAAGTCTCATTTCAGCTTAATGGCTGGAGATTCCCCAGGGCTTCCTGCAGCCAAGCTGACACGCCATGTTTCTGTCACTATTATTTTGTATCCATCAACATTATTTCATAATGTCAATAATCTCTCAGGAAACTCGGAGCATCTTCTTATTGAGGATGATTCTATTTCTTCCATCTAAACTCGGCAGACAGACATTGTGTCTACCCCACTCTCATTTCTTGCACTTCTGTGACTTGCTAATATCTGTCATCCAACACTGCATATGCCAAGATGCACATACACCCCCTCTGCTGTTTGCTTCTTTATAAGGATCACTTGCTTTGACAGCAGCTCATATTCTGCGGGGAGCCTCTATTGGCAGGTCCTGCCTGCCAGGGATGGTGTCTTCACTGAGTGTTCCCTAAGCACCATTGTTTGAGATGTTTGGACTCTATTATGTTAATTTGTGCTTTGTTGGTGGTTTGTAAATTGCTTCATGGGTGTATTGTTGCAACGATAATGTTTTATAAAGCCCTAGGAAGCAAATCTCATGATTTCTCCCTTTTCTCTCCCAAGCTGGATGTTTTATGAACATAAAATTAAAAGAAAGCAGCTATGTAAACCAGCTTTGGTGACCATGGGTCCCTGACAAAGGGTGGTTTTCTAGCATGTCTTTGCCGGGCTACAATGTGGAGTTGGTCAGAGATGTGGGAATGATGGCCAGGTTTCTGTTTGCCCTGCTGCTCTGCCAGCTTTTGCCTCCTGTGTTTTCCTTTCATGTTTAAAGGCCCCACCCCTGATCTAATTTCTCCAAGGGGTTCACATCATTCCAAAAGAAGCTTCTTTGGCAAAAGTCAAAAGCTCTTGTTCTGGAGAGCCAAGGGAAATAATTCAGGGCTCCAACCAAATTTCCTTGCCCTTCACTTTGCATTAGATGGGTCCAATGGAGGAGACAATTTAATCAAAAGTATAAGCACAGGAACCCCAAATCAAGTCAAAATGAAAAGAAACCCAGTGGGGCGGGGCATGCAGCTCTGAGGATGCTTTCCTGTTGCTCTGTCTGTCAGACAGAATGGGCTTTGGGAAACTTTCTCCTGTAAAGGACTAGACGGTCAGTGTTTCAGGCTTTAGGAGCCGAGTTTCCATTGTAATCAGTCAACTTTGTCCTTCTGGTGTGAAAACAGCCATGGATGGTTAAGGAAAGAATGAGCATAGTTGCTTTTGATAAAGCATCAAGTGTGGACACGAAAGTCTGACACCAGTGCAACAGTTGGGTGTCACGGAATGCTGTTTTCCTTCAGATTCATTTCACAGGTTTCAGACTACACAGACACAAGCAGAGGGCGGTATCTGGCTTGTGGACTCTATCTAGTTTCTGTCTGGGAAAGAGCATTTTATGAAGAGATGTCCTGGGTAAAGGCTTTTTGTCTGGACAAGGCTCTTTGAGGAAACAAAAGAAAACCAGTGTGACTGAGGAGATTGCAGTAAGAGTCTGGGAGGTCGATGAGATGCTCTAGGGCTGCATTTCTCAACCTTCCTAATCCTGCAACCCTTAAACACGGTTCCTCATGTTGTGCTGACCCCCAACCATAAAATTATTTGGTTGCTACTTCATAACTGTAAGTTTGCTACTGTTATCAATTGTTATGTAAAAATCTGACATGCAGGATATTTGATATGTGACCCTAAAGGAGTTATGACCCACTGGTTGAGAAATGCCGATCTAAAGTCTGACAAGACAAGAGATACCCCGAGGATATGGCGGTCACTAATAGAGGCTCACCTAGGAAACACAAAATATTCATTCTTTTGGGTCCATCTCAGAATTTGTGAAAAATTAGGATTTGCCACCCCCACACACATTCTCACAGCTATAGACATGCATGCATGTGATGCACAGTCTTATATAGTGCATAAATGTAACCATACACTAACATGAGTATGTGTGAATGTGTTATGTGTGTGGTGTATGTATATGTTTGTATGTATATGGTGTATATATGTATATATAGGCATGTATATGTGCATGTGTACATGTATATATGATGTGTATAAGATGTATGTGTATGTGCATGTGTATGTATATAAGTATATGGTATGTATGTGGTGCCTGTGTATGTATATGTGTATATGTATATGACATATATTTGGATGTTCATGCTATACACTGGTAGAGAAGCCAGAGGAAGATATCTGATGACATGCTATACTACTTTTTGCCTTGTGCATTTGAGACAGGGTTTCTCATTGAACATATATCTAGAGAGGTGGCTGATAAACCACAGTGATCCCTCTATCTCTGCTCCCAAGAGGAATGGGGTCACAAGAATGTGTGTGGCCAAATCCAGCTTTCTGTATGAGGCCTGGCTCAGGCCACTGTAGACTAAGCACTCTTACCAGCTGAGCCAGCTCCTCAGCCTGAGACTTGGAATCTCTGTTAGTAGGTACCAAACTGCAGAGCTCTACTTGGGAAGTACACCTGGGCCTTTGCTGTCAAGATGGAGAAGTTCTGCCCCTAGGGAGCCGAGTGATTTCCTGGTTGGATGCACAGTAAGTCATAACACACACTCTGAGTACAGCTGCCAAACTCAAGTGACTAAAGATAGGATGCCCCTTAAAGGAAGTGCAGAGAGGCATAGCAGTGCCCTCCTGAGCACTGTCTGGTCCGCAGTGAAATAGAAGCTCTGTTTGTCACCTTGTGGGCTTTTTTTCCCCTTTGGGTTGTTGTTGTTTATTGGTTTTGCTTTTCTTTTTTTTTTTATCAGTTATTTTATTTATTTACATTTCAAATGTTACATTCCTTCCCAGTCTCTCCTCCACAAACCCCTTATCCCTTCTCCCCCCTCCCTCCCTCTATGAGGGTGCTCCCCCAACCGCCCACCCACTCCTGACTCAGTGACTTAGCATTCCCCTACCCTGGTTATGGAGCCTCCACAGGGCCAAGGGGCTTCCCTCCCAGATAAGGCCATCCTCTGCTACATATGCAGCTGGGGCCATGGGTCTCTCCATGTGTACTCTTCGTTTGTTTTTTATACCAGGTTAAGAGCCATGTTAAGAAATAAGTCAGCCTTATTTCCAGTTAAAACAATCCATTTCCTTTCAAATAAAATATTTTTTTTAAATACTGCTCCTTATACTTAAATATTCCTCCACCACCTTCACCAATCCCTTCCAAGAAACAAAGCTTTGGTCTGGCTTTTTAGTGGTTAATTTTTCTGATTGCTGTGATGGATCACCCAACAGAAACAACCAAAAGGAGTGAGCTATTCATTTTAGGCTGTGGTTTCTGTCTATCAAGTCAGGGAAGGCACAGCAGAATTCATACCTGCATCAGTGGTTAGCATGGGGGTAGGGCTCCACATATCTTGGTGGTTGAAGAAGCAGAGAACACAGGTCGGAAGCAGTGCTAGAATTTAACTTCCCCGGTAACCAACCCATTATCATCTTTCCAAGCCTCACAATAGAAAGATACTATAACCTCCCCTACCATCAGTTGGCAGCCAGATATGTAAACACTGTGGGGGAGATAGCATATTCCAACTGTGAGAGCTGGTTCACTCCTTACTTATGAAAATACCGAGTATCTACAGATTCTACGCACAATGCAAGGGGCTACCTGTGTGCTCTAACACCAATAACATCTCTCCTCTCAATCCTTGTCGCCTGTGAGGAGAAATGAATACTAGTTCATCACATCTATAAACAAAGTTTCTACAAGAACAGGATGAATAGTCTTTGCCCTTTAAATGACTGCAGATTTTTTTTTTACGCTCTCATTTTATGTCATCCACAGAACCCTGATTTCAATGACATTATGTCTATCATATTAAATATTTGTTGTACAGAAGGGGGATGAGAGACGTGACAGGCATTTATTAAAATGAATTAACCAGAAGTCTGATGTGGGAAGCTTCAGCATTTAGAAAACCCGGGTGAGGTCTGGTTCTAAGGAAAGCTGCTAAGAGGTTTAAGAGTTTTAAAGTTAATATAAGGATTGAAAATGAGGAAAGGGGCAGGGGGCTCTCTTTGGCTAGCAAAAAGAGCATCCCTGTAGGAAACAGTGCAAAGGACATTTTACAAGAAAACAAGCATTGCTTTTAGCCTGATTTTACAGTTCCCCCAATGAGTTCCTTATATATGTTTGAGACCTAACCAATACTCAGCAACTTGAGACAAACAAGGGGTCAGGCCAGTCTCAGGTGGTCACTGTCTTGGTGTGATCAGTCAGTACATTCACCCGGACCATAATATTCCATGTTGTACTACATTAAGGTAGAGAAGAATGTTGTGGTAAATTTATGGAGTCTTTCAAAGGGCTACACCAAGAAGAACGAAGGTTTCCTAAGAAACATCTAAAAGAAAGCCCTCTCTACCCTGTCATAACTGCATAGAGATACTAAAGCCCATAGGCCTCTAAGTGTCTCATCAGTAGCTCCTAGTCAGGCGAGCTGAAGTGACAGGTGAAAGTTCTAGAACTAGATTTGAAGAAGCAGGATAAGGTTTATTTCCACAACTGTTCATGCAAAATTAAAGTGATATAGTACCGTCAATAAGCCAGGCGACAGATCCCATGAAGAGCCATGATGCTTGCTGTTGCTTTGATGTTGTTTTGCCTCCGAGGCAGGATTTCCATTATTATGGAGATGAACTGCCTCTAATTATTGCAATAACATAATTGTTCCCTAGGGCAGAATCCCTAATAACAGAACACTCTAGCTCCGTGGCAACTGTAGGAGCTATCCGGAGGGCAGGTTTCTCATTAGGAGCTCGTATATAGACATTCTGCCTCCAGAAGAGAAACAGAACGCCTCAAGCCATAAGCTTCCCCTCCCACCCTAGGACTCAATCGGCCTTCTGGGCAAATACCTGCCATCGCATTTGTCATCTTCAGACCTGGCTTTCACACCTTGCCTACCAGGTGGAGCTTCACAGCCCTGTGCTGGGATTTCCTTCCATGTTTTACATGAATTTCAACTCTCTTAAATGCCTTTGGGAAGACAGGCAAATTGAGGCCATGCTCTGATTTCACCTTGGAGGCAGATGTCAGTGTCTCTAAAAAGACACGTGAGCATGATTTTATTCCTATTTGGGTTGAGTGTTTTAACAGATTATTAGGCCTCTGCGGGGTTATACTGTATAGGGCAGGCAAACCCAAATATGTGTTTCCTTTTAAGAAGCCACAGTGAAAATTCTAAATGCTCAAAGTGCTTTTCCTGTCTGTCTTCAAATCTGATCCACAGTAATTTTGTTGAACCTCTTTTTTTATTTGCTTATTTATTTATTTGGAGAGATAACTCATTTTATTACTCGTAATGTGACCCTATCTTTCCCAAGTTTGGCTTGGGCTCTGCAGATGTGCTCCACTCTCTCTGTTAAAGGTTAGGTCCCTGAGAGGTAAAGAGATAAACTACAAAGTTTGGGGAAAGACAAAGTTGCTTCTCTCTCAAACATAGAAATAAGAAGGGCCATGTGGGACATGAACAATCCCTTTTGGCAGTGGCCAAATGCACAGTATCTAGGTTCTTGGGCTCAGCCAAAGCCCACAGTAAACCCTCATAAAGCCACTGATGCTGGGAGGTCACCAGACATCATTCAACATACACAGGGGCTCCAGCAGTTTGAAGATGCTTCCCTGTCAAGAGCTTAGGCTTAGGTAGCTTTGGCCTGGTCTTACAGCTCATCATGAAAATGATCTTGGGACACTGAGTAAAAGATGTAATCGTAAATCACTAATACCAGGGCCCCAGATGCCCAGGCTGGTCACAATGTCTCAGGTGAATGACTGCAGCAGTGTTTCTGCCACTAGAAAAACTGTACCTCCCCCATAAACTGCAGCTACTCCCTGCATCAAGTTCTCCCTGATGGGGCAATATGTAAGCAAATGGGGGCATTTCCTGTCTTAGTATCCAGAGGGTCACTAGGTTCAGGGGTCGCATGCTGCTGCCCACCCTAAGCCCTTACCCTCTTAAGATTAGAAGCCACTTGCTCTTTCCTGCTTAATTTTACTCCTTCAACTTGAGTCTGCTATGTTCTTCTAGCTGTGATTTTAACTTTTTAAGTCTTCTTCTTGTCCTCCTTGGTGGTTAGCTTCTTTATTTTCTGTGGAAGTGACAGTTCCTGAGGGCTCCTTCCTTTGACCCCAAAAATGCTCTGACCTCAACACTATTGGTGATGAACTCCTCTCCAGAATCTCTTACCTACTAACGATGGCTAGTTCTCTATGTGCATCTCCAGCTAGGTGAGATGTTTCCACAAAGCACCCACTGAATAACAGGCAGGGGTCTAGATGAAAGTGTGACAGATTGGAATAAACAGATATGAAAAGCCCAATGAGCATTCAGCGGTCCAAAATGAGATGGGAAGGTATGAGAGGAGGTCACACTGATACAAGGAGGACTCACCTGTGCTAACTTGGAAACAGAGGAAAGGGGCCACAAATTATGGATTAGAGGAGTACTAAGAGGCCAAAAATAGATTCTCCTCTAAAATCTCAAAAGGAATAGAACCTACAAGGGTGAGGTCTTTGGTAAGGCCCATTTTAGAATGTTGGTGCTTTCAATAATCATGTGCTAAATTGGTGTTGCTTAAACCAAGAGCACATTCCAAACACACACACACACACACACACACACACACACACACACACACACACACACGAATATTAACTATTCTTTCCTTCAAATTTCTTAGACAATTTTTAAAAATGTTTATGTTTTGTACCTTACTGTTATATATGCATCTTATGTATGAACCTAGTGTTCTTGGAAGCTAGAAGAGAGCATCAGATCCCCTGGACCAGGAGTTATGGATGGCTATGAGTCACCATGTGGGTGCTGACAATTGAATCTGGGTTCTCTGCCGAAGAAGCACGGACTTCTAACTAAAAGGTCATCTCTCCTTGTCCCAGTATTTTAAAAAAATATTCATGATTGTAGCAAATATATTTTCATTCCAGTGTTTAAGTAGGGATCCTTGGGGCCATGTTTTTTTCCTCTTGCTTTCTCAATCCTTCTAATTAATATATCAGTAAGGGCCTTAATATCTAGCCTATACATCTGTCTCCTCTCTTTATTCAAGAGACACTGATACCATTCAGCCACTCATGATTTCCATCCCAGAATGCTGCCTGTTCTTGAACTCCATGAACTCACTATCTCCTTTCGCTGTGGTTTTTGCTGTTTGTTGACAATGAAGCAATCTTTCCATAGCACGCACACAGCTGGGCATAACTCCACATTAAAATCCTTCAATTCCATCGAAGGTGTTCAGGTCCAAGTCTAAGCTCCTCGGACATACACATAAAATCTCTACAATCTATTGCTGTCTTTCATTTTTCAGGGTTTCTTTTCAACACTTATATATCAACTTTATAACCTAGCCCTCAGTGTTACTGACCAAAATCTCACATGATCTTGCTTGTGGACCCTGGCAGTAGATTATGAGCATCTTAAGGACTGGCTTTATCTATTTTTCCCTTCTATTCTCAGTGCCAAGCAGTAGCCCTAGTGCATGGCAAATGCCCAAGGAGTGCTTTATCATTGAAAAAGAATGGAGTTGGATAGTTTTAAGTAGAGCATGTATGCTGCTGTGTAGAACCAGGTCTATGATATTTAGGCTACAGTTTTGAGACTCCTTTCTGTACTATTCATTGCCCTACCTATTATCTATTAACTTTACATAGCGTATCACTTTCATGTTTGTGAGAAAGTGAAGGGGGAGTAGACTGTTCAAATGAGATTATTAATAAGACTTTACACAATGTTAATTAGAGTAACATTCCATCCATTTCTTTCCCTAGCTTCAGTAGGAAGTAATCTATTTCTCCTAAGGGAACATTTCTGACATCCATACTTACCTTTTAAACACCAGGTTATTTTTTAAAGTAATTATTTACAGGAAGTAGTTTTCTAAGATGACTTATGTACTTCCCTGTTTGACTAATCTCAGTTCACTAGATACAGTTTTTCCCTCTCAGAGAAGACATTGAGCAACAATGACCATCCATCTCTGTGTTGACTTTTCCTCACGAGTGCTGCCTTTAATTCAGGGTGATATACTTTGAATAAGACATTCAAAGAAATGACTGATATGATGCAGGGCAGCAGGGGACAATATCATATGAAGAACAACAGAAAGAAATGCAATAATTGAGCTTGGAGAAGATGTAGAAGAGGCAATGAGTAGATTTCCAGTAAGCACAGAGACCAGGGGAGAGAAGTAAAGAGGGATTAGATTTGTTAGTATAGCTTCATAAAGTAGAACCAAAAGTGAGTAATGATGCTGGGAATATAATTTCTCATCTAGCTGGTTCTCCATCATTAGAAGGACCTGGGAACTGAGGAAGGATGAGTCTTATGTGAACCCTTGTCCTGGATGAAGGATGGGGTCTGTAGGGATTATAGGAGGAGGCATTTGGCAGTGGTGTCTGCCCACTCTGAATTCTCAGTTCTTGCAGTCACACCTAGATTTACTTGGTTAACCTTGTACTGCACTCTCAGTCTAAGTCGAGGGTTTTCAACGTGTGGGTCATTGCGTCTTTGACAAACCTCGGTGATTTAGTAACATTGCATTTATGAAGGAGCAACAAAAGTAATTTTATAGTTGGGGTCACCATAACATGATTACACCATAACTGTATTAAAGGGTCACAGCATTAGGAAGGTGGAGAATCATTGTTCTAAGTGGTTGGAGGTGGCATTTCTCCATATGCCTTCCATTATAATCACCCGACCCACATGCACAAAATCAAAAGGTAATTGGATACTCCTTGAGTACACATGATTCAGAGAAGAACTGGGACCAAGGCAGCCTTAGTTGAGACCTAGTGAATCTGTTCTGGAAAGTCTGTGATCGTTTGGGATATAGGGCAAACTTACAGCTATTATGGTGGCCCTCATGATACCAGCAGGAAACAGTTTGTTGGAACCAAGGTAAACAGAGATGCTGAGGAGACACAGGCAAGCATGGCAGAGTTCTGATGCTTTCTCATTAGTCATGCTTAGAGTCGTAGTCTACACATCATGTTTCCAAGTAGGCGACGAGAAATTCATTTTCATACTTAACACAGTTTGAGATTAGTCTAACTTACAACCATAAGGGTCCATCCCGATGGATATAATGGCTATCTTTGTATTTAAAATTCTAGGAGTTTAGGTTATTAATGATTCTGCTACTTCTGCATATTGATGTTTTTGTTACAGCATAAAACCAATCTTATTTGCCTCAAGGGCCTTCTGTCGAAAAACTAAAAGTAAACAAAACAATCAACTTTATTCAGTTAGTAAGCTTAATTGCTCAATTCATCCAAATGATTGGGACTATTTCCATGGTGTCTAGTGGTCCCTCCCGAGGACTGAAATAGTGAGGCTCTTCTAAACATCTGAGATCACTAATGCTAATAGCTTGGCAAATGTGTAAGAAAATAGGAAACATTCCATGGTCATATGGATGTGGGGCCTGCCCTGGAGTGAAGCTAAACAATTGCTTTACTTTTTTAACTTTAGTTTGGATTAATATAAGTAAAGCAAAGTTAATGTATTTCAAATTTGTAAACAAATAGAAATAATAGTTTAATAACTATACATTTAAAACAATTAGCGTACTGATGTTAAACCAGGATTTCTAAGGTTCTATCCACTGAACTAACACAACCACTATCATCTGACTTTAAGATAAAAGATCCTGCATTTGCTTCATGTTCCTCCTTGTGCTCGTATGGTAAACTCATTTACAGACAGCTAACCAGTTGAAACTGGAATGAAATAGCAATTGATAAGCATGGCCTAACTAAATCTTTAAAAACAGAGGATTTAGGAAGAACATTAATGAAATAGGATGGTAGGTAATGAAGTTGGGTCTTAGTGTAGTTACACCAGTGCTTTGTAATTAAAGGATTAATAATTTGTATTCAAAGGTTAAAGACTCGCTATTTGATTGTGAAGAGTCTAGTCTCAATAGAGAATTAAGGCTAATAAGGCAATATGTTAGAAATTATTTCTCAATACTAATTACCCTTCATATTGGCCCACTCTCTCAATCTTGTTCTAAAATATGGATTCTAATTTTTTCATTCACAAATAACACATATGATTGATTTTGTACATTTCTTCTACTTAATTATCTTCCATCTCTATCAGAATAAAAGAAAAATAGCACTTATTTTTGCCAACGAGAAAACAGTCATCAGATTTGTTTGATTTCTAACTCTTTAAACTGTATAAAGCATTCAACAGGGCATATGTCTTACTTGGAGGTTAAAAGCCAATCGATCATGCAACCAACTTGTGGTATAGATTCATGGGACTCATTACGACTATTTCAACATGTTAGGGAAAAAGTGGTCTCTTGTTTCTAAGAATCAGAATTTCAAAAAAACAAAACAAAACAAAACCCTAGGTGTCTCCTTTCTCCTATAAAATGAAATGGTCCAACACCTGACTTTCATCTCCATATGGCTGTAGGACAAGGACATTCTGAGTGTCCCTGTTATATTCCACGTGGCTGGGTTTGAGGACATCTACATGACCAAATCCATTCTACTTGATAACGGTGGGAAGGGTGCAGCAGAGTCATGACAGCACAGCACCCATATGGAGATGAAATGCTAATATTGATGCCTTGGGACCAGCCTGGTGACACTGGAGGTGGAGGTGATAAATAGCAGGAACTAAGTGACAGCAGGGAGTATCTTGAGCTGAAATACATTTTCTGTGTCAGAGGAATGTGGAAACATCCTTGATGTCTGTTAATGAAACCAACACAACTTAAACAGAGAAAACTTTGCAGTAAGTATTGTGGTGGAAATAATAAATCAAATTCATTTGTCTTATAGAAATGGGCACAATAATATACTATCTTTTAACAGAAAATTAAATCAGTTATGTGGAAATGGCTAAGCTTTAGTGGTACTAAGCTACCATTAATGTAGTCCAAAACATTCGGATGACATGTGTAAATAGGTGTGTTCAGTTAGGTTGTTTTTTTTCTTGTAGGTATATAGCAAGATTATATTTTTCTGTAAGTTGACACTGGCTTGTTTGGGCTACTGTAGTATCAGTAAACACAAAGTTGCTTCATTTCCAGCCTGAGACACTAAAAAGGCCATGCAGCTGACTCTTTTTATTATGCAGTGCTAAAGCTACAGAAAGAGCTGCTCTTCTGAGGTAGTACTTGTAGGAGAGCAGAGCCAACCACAGATCTTTGCTGATAGGTGTTGTGAACGAGAAATGGCTTCTGCCATTTTAGATTGTCATGGCTTCTTATAGTAGCATAGTGTACTCTTTTGATGGTCCTCAAAGTTTCTCAAACTTTATTCATTCATGGATTTGATGTGTATTTACATTCCTTATCATTTTACAAAGCATTTTATTTATATAGATTTTATTCTCTGTGTGTGTGTGTTTTATGTGTGTGTGTATAAGTGTTTTCTGTGTGTGTGTATGAGTGTTTTGTGTGTGTGTATGAGTGTTTTGTGTGTATATGAGTGTTTTGTGTGTGTGTGTGTTTTGTGTGTGTGTGTGTGTGTGTGTGTGTGTGTGTGTGTGTGTACCTATGTGTGTCTGGGTAGATATATGGAAGTCTGAAAAGGCATCAAATCCCCCCTGAACCTAGAACTAAGGAGGCTGAGTGTCACCAGACATGGACGCTAGGAGTGAAACTGTGGTGCTCATCTTAATTTTTATATTAATCATTTTATTTACATTCCAAATGCTTTTCCCTTCCTGCCCCCCCCATGAGTTCTTCACCTCATGCCCCCTCCCATTTGCTTCTAAGAGGGTGCTCCCCCCTCCCATCTTACCCTGTTAGCATCCTCCTTCCTTGGTGTATTAAGCTTCTATAAGATTAAGCACATCCTTTCCCCCTGAGGCCAGATAATATGTAGCAGGGTCACGAACAAGCCTATGTATGCTCTTCGGTTGGTGGCTTAGTCTCTGGGAGCTCTGAAGGGTCCCAGTTAGTTGATACTGTTATGGGGTTGCAATTTGCTTCAGTTCCTTCAGTCCTTACCCTAACTCTTCCTTAGGGGTCCCAACCTCTGTCCAATGGTTTTAAACCTTAAAAAAATGCAACCTTATTCTAAGCAATGCACATGGTGCATACTAATTAAAATTCATAAAAATATGTGGCTATTAAATGTAATCTCACACAGCACCATTTTGATAAACACTAAGGTAGAATGGATTGTTGCCCGTGTTTCAGAAAGAAACCCTGTTTTCTCGTACTGTCATATTGCTAAATGGATGTGATGTACCTGTCCAAGTGCCTCCTGAATATTTGTCTCATTTCCTAAACACCAGCAGTGCTGTCATGTTTGGAACGAGAAGCTTCTCTTTGCCATAGGTGGTGCTTTCTGTTTGGGTTCATACTGATGTAAGCGCTAAGGACCAATTACTGCCGAATGCTCAGTGGGTCATCTATATTGTTTCTTCTACAGTTCAAAAAGCATAAAGGAAGAGGGGGCAGAAAATTGCAAAATGTACTGTCTTGTAAGTTACAGCCACTGCACTCTCGGATTGCAGCAGTTGAACCAGCTTGCTCAAAACCTCCACCACACTTGGGTCTGTTGACATCACATTATGGAATGGGTTGGGAGTCCTGAGGCCTCACTCCTTGTTGTCCTCCATGGTTGCTGGAGGAGGAAGAGGCATCTTCAGTGGTACAGTCACTGGTCCGTGCTCCTATAAGGAACCTTAACTGAACTCACTGGCTCACTACAAAGCAAAAATCAAGATATGAAATTATAAGGGAGATTGGGGAGAAAAAGGGAACCGATGGCCGTAGAGAGGATGAGAGAGGGTAAGGGGTTGAATGTAATTAAAATAAATTATATGCATGTACAAAATGTTATAATAAAATCTATTATGCATAATTAATATATGTTAATAACAATAAAAGCTATTTGCTTTCAATTTACAGATTTGCCTTGCAATTTGAATATCATTCCAGTATCTACTTGGCTGCTTCCTCAATGTTCTCAGGAATCAGAAAGGTCTATTATGAAGTTAATACGTGTGTGGACATATATCACTTAGAAACCATACCGTTTGTTTATAAAAACTATTAAAGTGAACAGCATCATCAGTGCAGTGATCTAATTTGTATATGCAAATGTGAAGGTGTATAGGAGTAAGAGGGTAGACACACACATTTTTAAACGCTTCCTTATTGGATCTATGAATACTTGCCCTTTAACATCAATTAAAATCATTATGTATACAGCTGGTAAATCCTGTCTTATGGGTGACAAACACAGGCTCATGCATAATTACCCTTTTCCAACAGATCGAATACATTACAGGAAGGGGTAGAGGATATTTTACAGGGGTGACAGCTAAGACAAGGTCTTGGAAATATGTGCTACTTGGTACTATCTGGTGTCAAACTACAAGTAACCCATGCGAATTTGCATCTTTGAACAATACACTTTCTGAATGCAATTCACGTAAAATAGGAAGCAGAGACAAATAATTTAGATATTGGAACAAATCTGATACCATAAAGAGATACGGATAAAATAATGAACAATCACGTTAGAGGCCACCTACATAACCGCAGGGAACATGACAGATTTTGGCAAATACTTGAAGAGTTGTCATGGCATGGTAATAGACTGACTCAACTAAGCTGAGGAATTACAATGGGTAGATGCACACAGAAAAAACTTAGGCTTAAAGTATAGTTTTAATTGCCTGCAGGCAACTTTTGAGTATTCATAAAATCTCTCTGTGCTTAGAAGTTTTCTAGAACTCCGATATTAAAAAGAAGTTGTTATCAACTGTCTTTATATACCTTCTGGATTTGACTATTTGCTTAGGTATAAGAGAAAGACAATTTATTACAAGTTAATAAAATATTTAAAATATTTCAACACAGTACCTTTCATTTTCTCTTAATATTTCTCTTCCCTTTCTCCAGGTGTAGACAGGCCTTGGGGATGCTTTCGGCTTGCACTCAATGACAACTTCACCACCCACTTTGACAAGTGTTACTCTTTTTAAGAGTGTTCTCGAAAAATCTGGACTTTCAGCTAGAGAAAATATAGAAAAATAACAAATTATTATGGAAGGAATAACAACTTGACTCTTTTTCTTTCTGTGATAGTTACTTACTATATATCATCAGAGACAGGAGCTAAATTTTTTTTTCTGATAGAAAACATGTAGCACTGTATGTTTGGATGGGTTATTAAAATTTAATTCATGATTTATATATGACAAAGTGCAACTGCTCTATGGATGTATAACTTGATGGATTTTGTATCCTCCTCCATGAAGATCAAGATAGAAACATTCTTAGCCCCCTGTGGAGGATTCTCTTAAAAAATTTATTCTGCCTTCAAATGGACAAAACTTTAAAAATTTAAGAGAAGCAATAGGGAAAGAAACAAAACAAAAAACCACATTTGGCAAGTTTCCTGATTATGTATGCTAAAGTGGCCCCCTTCTCTGACAGTTACCAGTCTTGGTCTACAACACATCATTCTCTCTCCCTCCTTTTCTCCCTCCTTCCTTTGTTAGCTTCTCCCTTCCTCCCTCCCTTGCCTCCCCTGTGGTCTTTCTCTGTCTTTCCCTTTATCTACCTCTGTCTCCCTCTGTCTGTCTCCCTCTGTCTGTCTCCCTCTGTCTGTCTCCCTCTGTCTCTCTCTCTCTGCCTGTCTGTCTCTGTCTCTCTGTCTCTCCTCTATCTCCATTATCAAATCCTTATATGATTGCCTTCTGTGAGTTTCTCCTTACAAAGAAGGGATCTGTTCAATTCTTGTCACCGGTACTCAATGCAATGTTTGTCCTATTTAGAAGAAATCACTGGCGTTTGGTATAAAAATTTAGAAAACTGTGTTATACAGTCACTTCTATTGCTCTAAAGAATCCACTCACATGGATACCTTACACTGTGCTAACATACTAATAAAATCAAACAATTACTAGTTTTCTGAAAGAAAACAATCATCTCTAGCCTCACATAAACAAACAAATTAATTAATTAGCCTGTATGAGAGATCTCTGTTTTCCTCTGAGTGTGTTTAGTTAACTAGGTAGGAGGAATTTTTGAGTGACCAGATGAACTTTCTCTTTTGTAATTTTTGCCTTGTTTAAAATTTCTGATTCCTTGTAGTTTAATTTCATAGAAGGAAGCCTTCAGTTCATGGTGAAGACAATATTTAAATTCAAACTATAAATGCCATAAGTAAGGACTTAAAGTGAGTATGTATACACACAGGTAGGGTGCATAGCCACTTATTTTTAAAACAATTTAAAAATGTTTTCATATGTGTGCTGTTTTGTCCACATGTATGTATATGTACCACTTGCATTTGGTGACCATAGAGGGTGGAAAACGGTGTCAGATCTCCTAGAACCGGAGTTATAGATGGTGGGTGGCAAGTCATGCAAATGCTGGTAGCCAAAAATGAGCACTCTACAGGGGCAGCAAGTGTTCTCTGCTGAGTCACCTCTCATCTTCCTATAGGCCCATTTCTTGAACATAAACCATACCTAGTGATTTTTTTCATCTTTATTAACTTGAGTATTTCTTATTTACATTTCAAATGTTGTTCCCTTTCCCGGTTTCCAGGCCAACATTCCCCCTAACCCCTCCCCCTCCCCTTGTATGTGGGTGTTCCCCTCCCATGCTCCCCCCATTACCGCCCTCCCCCCAACAATCATGTTCACTGGGGTTCAGTCTTGGCAGGACCAAGGGCTTCCCCTTCCACTGGTGCTCTTACTAGGCTATTCATTGCTACCTATGTGGTTGGAGCCCAGGGTCAGTCCATGTATAGTCTTTGGGTAATGGCTTAGTCCCTGGAAGCTCTGGTTGGTTGGCATTGTTGTTCATATGGGGTCTCGAGCCCCTTCAAGCTCTTCCAGTTCTTTCTCTGATTCCTTCAACGGGGGTCCCGTTTTCAGTTCAGTGGTTTGCTGCTGGCATTCACCTATGTATGTGATTTTTTTTTTTTAATGAAGGATTGAATTGAACCTGGGGCTTCTAGCACTCTAATATAGTGCTATGTCTACAGAGCTCTTGTAAAGTTTTGAATTTTGAAATAACTCACAGTAGTAAGTTAACCAGACTGACTTTGCAGTGGCTGTAAATCAGGAATACCTTGAACTTGTCAGAATCCTGTCTCAGTCTCTTCTAAAGAGGTGATGATAGGCCAATACTACCTTATCCATAACTAGTGATTTTAAAAATTCAAAGCAAGCTATAGCAGAAATATTAAGGGCTTCTGTGGTAGAAATATTTGTCAGAATTGCCTAGGTACAAGTAAAATCGAGAAGGTTACTGAGTAATGGGGTGCTCCAATGCATACACCAAGCTGGTATCACGTGGGAAGCTGAAATTAAATGAATCACTGAGCTGCTGGCATTTTGTGCTCCTTGTTTGTACTTTGAATTGCTAACAATCTACAATTCAAGGAATACCTTGTTAGAGGTTAACAACATTGACAAATAGGGTACAAGTCCAGCTGTGTATAATAAAAATTGTACATTGTAACATCGTACTACTAATAATGTATCACCAGTATGGTCTACAAAGTTACATCACAAAAGTAAAAGGACTAATGGAACAGATCATTAGGGCAGGCTTATCAAACACTTAGGGAATAAGACACTAACAAAAGATATTAGGAAATATTATATATGACTAAAATGTTATAATTAATATATGAAAGACATGTAAATCAAATATTTTATAAAATTTTAATTCCCTTCCTCCCCCTCCCATGGTGTGTGTGTGTGTGTGTGTGTGTGTGTGTGTGTGTGTGTCTGTGTGTGTGTGTGTGTGTGTGTGTGTGTCTGTGTGTGTGTGTGTGTGTGTAAGAAATGAAGCTCGAATTGCAGAAAAGTAAAGCACTACTGATTAATGAGGTATATGGCAGAAATTGCATCAGCAGACTATGGGTGAATGACATTGCCTGGTGTCACCTTATTCTGCTGCCTAGCTGTGTTGATCTGCATTGCTAGCCTATTGGTACAGTGACTTTAATAGTAAATCCATGAAATGTAAAATAGTGATTCCCAGCCTACCCCATGCTGCAGTCCTTGAAAGCAGCTGTGGTGACTTCTAACTATAAAATTATTTCTTTTACTACTTCCTAACTATAATTTTGCTACTGTTATAAATTGTAATGTAAATGTCTGAAAAACAGGAAACCTGATATTTAGTTCCCTGTGAATGGGGCATTTGACCCCTAAGGGGGTTGTGACCCACAGGTTGAGAACTCTGATGTGAAGCATTTATGCTATATTGATATCTTCTACTTAGGATTTGCCAAGACAGCATACGTAAGCTATGCTCTGTCATAGCAAACCATTTTGACAGAACAGACTCCTCAAATTGGGTAAACATCCAAACTGACACAAAAACATAAAAATAAAATCAAGTCTTCTAGAGATGTTTTAAAGGGAAAATTTGAAATAATGTTACAAAGCCTTTCTCATAAAAAATCTCTTCTTACCACTCTATCTTTCTACACAGCTGCATTTATCACTCTAGGCAGATATTTTCATCTGTTCAGGAGAAATTCTGCCTCTGCATTCAAAATGAGGTTATATAAATCAAACTGTGCACTACACATGGGTGTATTTGTCAAAAAAAAAAAAACCCATATATTGCTTTTTCAGAATTTGAAATTGCAGGGTATCAGACACAGAGAAAGCAGAAAACAGGACTGGCTTAAGAGGCATTTGTAATATTCCAGTTACAGACAGATTACCTTTTGGATATCATACGATGAGACTGGCTTGAACATCTTTCACTCGTAAAAATAAAATTACACAGCAAATACTTTCCTATTGTCTGCACCATTTGTTTCTGATATTGTCTAACCCTGCAAACATATCAGTTGTTGCCATAAGCTGTAGTGATTTCTAGGGCAGGACTAATAGAAGCTTTAGCACATTCAGGATACAGGTTTCTTAACATTCTGCTATTTCAGGATGTCTTTGTGCACTTGAGATGCACTTCAGCTTATAGAAGGGCGCTTTTCCTAATGATACCCTATATTTACTCTGATTCCCCCAAACCCTGGCCTAGCACAGGCTGAGAGTAAGAGGAAATGGATCCTTTTGGTCCATTCAGCACTCACAGGTTGGTAGTTCTGCTAGATGATATTGGTAGGAGCCACAGGAGGGCAGCATGAAGACACAGTCTTTGCTCAGACAAACCACTGAGTGCCAGAACTAAACTGTCAGTGGTTCTCATAGCTTTGGGATGATAAAACCCACGTAAGTCTGGGAGCAGCCGACAGATTTTGCAGGGGTTCATTTGCTGAACCAAGTAGACCCGGAGAATAGCATTTCTCATGTGTGTTTCTAGAGGGCAGTAATCCCTCAGTGCCAGGATGCCGCAGCCCTCTTCCACATGGGAGGTGCAACATTTAGCTAGTTACCAGTGGTCTGCATTACACTAAACTTAGATTATTTATGAAAAGCTGTGGAAATCCATCTATGCAATTCACAACTATTCCTATTTCATTAATTAAATGACTCTTGGTCACATATCCAGGGTATCTAAAGTGGCCATCAGAACCCTGGGAAATAGAGCTTCTCTCTGTGTCTGAGTTATGTCATTTCTCAAGAGCAATAATAAAACGATAATCCATTAACTGGATATGCAGTGGTAATAACATTTGGGAAATCCAAGAGTGCAATGTTTTACTACATTACTGGAGAGGAAAGGATAATTCTGCATGCCTGTTCTGTCACAGCTGGCTTGTAGAAACATCACTGGGAGCATTGCCAGTGGAGACTATTAGGGCTGGTGCTTTTGGAAGTTTCTAATTTCATATTATTTTAACCTTTATCTATTATCTTTAGCTATTACCTCACCGTCCTATAAAAACACCCAGAGCAAATGCATTAATTCTAATCTTTCACTGAAGAGGTAATGGAGATAACAGACCACAAACCTCAAGGCTCTCCTAGCTTGCTGGCTAAGGGGAGGGAGTGGGAGTGTGGGGGTGCAAGTGTGGGGGAGTTTCTGGGTTTAAAATCTGGCCTCCCTGATTAGGAAGATATACCCAAAGAGATACTTAACACAGTCCTGGAGGAGAAGATTTTCTTTCTTTCTTTTTTTTTTTTTTATCAGCATGATGTATCAATTCCAATAATTCTGATGCCTACATTCTATCTCTTTAACGTTAGGCTGATTCACTAATAACCTCTTTGTTTCCTAAGATCCTAACAACTCCTGCTCCTTTGGGTAAGGCACTATAAAGCAGAAAAAACATCATATTTACAAAGTTATTTGGTGGGCCAAGAAAAATAAATACACATGTTGTACAAAAAGTACTAGTTGTGATTAAGTGTTAGTTGTTAACAAAACAGGAGATGGACTCTTGGGCATGCCTATGTGGGATCATACTGATGATTTAATTGATTTGGGAAGGGCAATCTTCACTGTGGTTGGAAGCATTCCCTGGGCAAGGCTGTATAAACTACAGAAAGTGCGCTAAGCACTAGCATGCATGCATTCACTTGTTACTCTCTGATTTTTGACTTTAGATGCAATGTGACCAGTTGTATCACACTCCTGCCACAGCACCTTCACTGCGGGGGTGGGGTGCTGCCCACAGTGATAGACACAGGGTTGGGCAGCTACCTGTAATAGTTGCGAATGAACCCTTCTTCCCTAAGTTGCTTGTGTCACTATATTTTAAAGCAGCCTGACAAGAAGCTATAGCAGTCCTTATATGATACAGAGTAAGAAGCTGACACACTCCCTCAACTACTGTTTCCAATGCAGTAACAACTTCTACCAAAGGCATTGGGGGTCTTGTATGCAAGAAAATTTCTTACAATCACAGAGCTACATCTTTGTTTAAAGCAAAACAAATAACCTTACACCCAACTTTATTTGGAAATAATTGTTAGTTGCTCAGAGGGAGTTGCAAGAATGATATAAAATAGTCCCTTATGTCCATCACCACACTTCTCCAATGATTGAGTGGCAGGCAACAGAGCAGATAACAGAATAAGGAAGCTGGCCATTAGGTATAGATTTACCTATATACTGCAGAGGTCAAGATAAAGAAATGGCTGCAAAAACATCCTTTTCCTCTGTAGTCCTAGCCTGCCTTCTTGACTACACCACCTTTAACCCCTGGAAAAAACCAATTTCTCTGTGTGCTTTTCCCATATTGAGACTGTTTTAGATATGGAGAGAATCACCCAGCATCCAAGCTTCTGCTATCTCCTTTCTTTTTTTCCAGTGAACTCCATACTGTGCATCCAAACAGCATCTCTGTAGTACTGAGGGGTAAAGCCTAGTGTGGATATGAAATGTCACGTTAGTGTCCGCATTACCGGGTCATGGTGACTGCCAAAGAGCTTTTCTGCAGAGACACCATTTCAAGATCTCTCAAAGATTTCTCTGCCAACAAGTTGAATCAAGCGTAGCATTTTTTTTTCCTTTCTATGAAAGATTTGAAGATCCAAAGACTAATTAAGTAAATATAGGAAGAAGCCATTCATTTCAGGGAAAATACTTTTTCTTTGCTTCGCAACATTCTTGCTCATATGCTCATTAGCACAGTACTCGAAATCATTCTTACATAATGAATGCCTTAGTAGGGTTTAAACCACTAACCTCTTGTTAACCTCGGTTGACTATCTACATAAAGATAAAAAGGCATTATGCATTTTAAAACTGGTAATTACATTGACCTTCTTGTATCTATTCAAAGGCTATTTCATTGTACTTAACAATTCATCCTTAACCCTTATACAAACCCATAGCAAGAAATATATACTGCTACAATGCTGTGTATTATATTATGATCTGTAACTTTATTTTGTGAGAGAAATATTTTCTGAAAGTAGAAGAGACCCTCGGAGGTGGGACAGTATTGTTGTGGTTTGCCCTGGAGGTGTCTATATTTTGATGCTAATTCCACTGCCCCAAGGGAATCAGGTGACTTTACCAGAAACTTCTCCCCCATTGAATTTGTAAAATACAGGTGAGGGGCAGGTACAGGATAGAAGGAGGCCTGTCATTGGAGGAGAAGGAAGGATGGGCGGGAGAGAAGTTTGAAGGAAGAGGAGGAGACTGGGACCGAGAGGAGGAGAGACAAGAGGAGAAGGGGAGAAGCCATGGCAGGACAATATGGCGGGTGACGTTAAGATTCCACGCGTACCTTTACAGGTTGTTACAAATGTTCTTAAGGGATGGATGGTACTGGGCTTTGCATGTTTGGGTGTGCAATTATATCTTACCAATTGGGTCAAAGATTATTGTGTTGTGTGTTCTTTAATGTAGATTTAAGTGTAATGGAGTGTGGGGCGACTGGTCTGGGCCGCCGCGGAGCTAGGATGTATTTACGCCAAGATATCTAGCGGGGTAAAAGAGAACCATACTCCTTTTATTATTATATTTTTACAACCACACAGTATGGATTATAAAACTCTAGTGGTTAATAAATGATACATTTTACTTTTAGTTATTATTAGACCATTACTTGTCTGTTGTTTGTTTTTAAAGACAGGGCCTTATATAGCCCCAGCTAGTCCTGAAAGCACAATGTAGTTGAAAATGACCTTGAAACTAATCTTCCTACCTTCCTCTCTTCAATGCTGCAGTTATAGTTGACATGAATGTGTCCACTTTATATGGTACTGGGAATTCAATCCATGGCCTGATGTGTACTAGGCTAACTACTAACTAAGCTATACCTCTACCACCATTAATTCTGCTAGAGTAACAATTAGTGTCATTAGCCATGTAACCAAGCATAGTACTTTACATAAAGTACTACGTATATGTTGCTGTGATGCTTTTCTTAGAAGAGAACTCTGGGGTTTGGATCATTTCTTCCTCATGATGCTTTGCCTAGGTCCTATATCCTTTTCTTCCCTGTGCTATTAGATATAGATTGCTTCTTTAAATTGCAAGTTAGGGCATTGGACACTTGAATACATAAAGTGTTAGACCTCAATTAAACTGAGCATACATAGCATATAATAGAAGTACATAATAAAAGAATTAGCTAACAATGATTATCTGATATATTTATACTCACAAATCACCTGAACATAGGGTATATTCAATATTTCAAACAACTAAACAATATACCAAGGAACCTGATTTGTGGCATCTGCCAATTTCTCTGGCGTAAATAGTCCACCTTTGCTGGTTTCAATACGAAATCACCAAGGGCAATCTTGAGATGTGCAGAATCAGCTCCTGTCAATATGAACTAGCTCCACTGGTTTTGACCCCTTTTCCTAAAGCACATACCCAGGGGACGGTGACAGCCTACAGGGTACAGGGTACAAGGGCCCTGGAGGTTTCAGCTTGTTGGATCCAAGCCATATTCTGAAGCGGTGGCATGCCTTTTGTTTATTTGTTTCTGTTTTTGTTTATTTTCTAGGTATAACCAGAAGTGGATTCAGTATTGAAAAGGCAAGAAAAGCAACACTTTCCCAGTTTCCTTAGCGTGTTCTCTTTATTTTACAAATCTATTTCCTAGCCTCCATGAATCAAGGTATCATGTTGGTTTTAAGTGCTTCTGTTTCCATGGGAACATATCATAATGCAGAAGAGCTGTATGTGGAACACACAGTAGAAACATACTCCTGGTTATCACACTTCTTCAGCAAGGCATCAGAAATGTTGTGCAGGCAGCCAGTATGCTACTCGCCCTTGGCCAAGTTGGTTTTTACTCACATGTAAAAGACTTCATTACAAACCGTGTGCCTTACTCAAAAGACAAATCGATTGCTTTAAGAATCTTTATGAGCCACAGTTTCCTTAGAGTAGAAGAATAACAAATGCTGGGATCTGGTTACAACAAATACCGGTTAAAAAAAACTTTTCTTCCAGGACAGAGGTTTTGTTTTTGCTTTTGTTTTGTGTTGGTTTATGTTGTACCCATGCATAATGGGGCTGGGAAGGTAGATAAAATTGAACCTGGGTGGTATACGGAGAGAATAGCCTTGTCCTGCTTTTCCAGATTTTATGAAGGAGAAAGCAACCTGCTCTGATGGCTTAGACTGCGGATTAAAAGACTTGGATCTAGACCCCAGATTTTGCATCACTGCCATCTCAGTTATTAATCATGTGAGTAAGTTTCTTAAGGCCACGTGTTCTTGAATACATCCTTCATGTATGAGACTGAGAAATTTCATATTAATTTTTCTCCTGGTCATGTGTTCCTTGGAACATAAGAATTAGTACCAGCAGATAGTAAAGACACTTATTCCCAGGTTATCTCCCAGACCCGACATCAGACTTTGTAACATCTCGGAGTAGTTCACACATGTAATAAAGATTAACATGGACTACTAGATCTTTGCTTTTTATTTTGGTAAGAATCACACATCATAAAATTTACCATCTGAGATGCTTTCCATATACAATCTTGTTAACTCTAGGTGATATTATTCAATAGATCTTTAGTACTCTTTCATTTTGCAAAACTGAATTTACACACCCATTAATTAAGGACCTCTCTTCTCCCCCTCTTCTGATCCATTTATACCTCTGCTTTCTGCTACTATAAATTCAACTTGTCTAGGTGCATCATATAACAGGAATCAACAGAATTTCCTTCATGGGATGAACTTACTTCCCTTCACATGTCCTCATGGTTCATTGGTGTTGGAATGTATATCAGTGTTTCCTTCTCTCTGAGGCTGAATAATATTCCTTTATATATGTACTGTATTTTACTATGTGTCCATTCACGACCAATTAGATTGTTTCAATTTTCTGACCATAGTGAATAATGATGCAGAGATCATGAGTGTGCAAATACTTGCTTGGGATGCTGCCTTTTAATTATTTTGGATATATAACAAGAGGGAAGCTAGCTAGCTGGGTCTTCTGATAACTTATGTACTGTATTTTACTATGTGTCCATTCACGACCAATTAGATTGTTTCAATTTTCTGACCATAGTGAATAATGATGCAGAGATCATGAGTGTGCAAATACTTGCTTGGGATGCTGCCTTTTAATTATTTTGGATATATAACAAGAGGGAAGCTAGCTAGCTGGGTCTTCTGATAACTTGTAACTTCTTGGGGAGACACTATACAATTTTCTATAGCACTGCAACCTTTTCAGTACCATCAGTGATGCATAGGTTACAGTGTACTGAGCCCACTGCTTTCCTCTAGTTGAATCAATTTCAAGGATTCTATTGTCCTCTTCTAGCATTTGGTCCTGTTTTTTTCTCTTCCTTTACTCCTCCCTCTCTGTTTAGTGATGTGTGTTATCCTATAGGGTATTAGACAAGATCTCATTATGATTCTAATTGGTATTTCTTCTTGAATTCTATTTGTTGTTTACAAATATGTCTATTCAAGACCCTAGTATATTTTTGTCTTTAGAGTTGAAAGCCTTTCCATTAACAGCTGAACCACCTCTCCAGTCCGCTTTTCTATTTTTAATTGGTTTGCTTCTTGCTATTTAGTTGCAGGGGATGGATTTATTTTTAGTCACGTAATCCCTATGCAAACATAATCTCCATTCTTTATATGGGTAGTTTCTGTCTGATGTATTTTTATTAAGAGAGAGGTTCAACTGTGTTCTTTTAAATGTAGACACCCAGTTTCTACAATACCATATTAAATTGTGTGTGTGTGTGTGTGTGTGTGTGTGTGTGTGTGTGTGTGTGTGGTGTGTGTGTGTGTGTGTGTGTTGTGTGTGGTGGTGTGGTGTGGGGGGGGTGGGTTTTGTGTGTTGTGTTTTTGTGTTGTTGTTTTTTGGGGTTTGGGTTTGTTTGTGTGGGGGGGGGGTGTGTGGTTTTTGTGGGTGTGTGGGGGGGGGGGGGTGGTTTGTGTGTGTATGGTGTGGTGTGTGTGTGTGGTGTGTGGTGTGTGTGTGTGTGTGTGTGTGTGTGGTGTGTGTGTGTGTGTGTGTGTGTGTGTGTGTGTGTGTGTGTGTGTTTGTGTGTTTGTGTGCAGGTACTCACATGCTAGAGCATGCATGTGGAGGTCAGAGGTCACAGGACAACATGCAGGAAATGATTCCCTCTTGACACCTTGTGAAATCCTTGGACTCAAACTCGGATTTTCAGGTCTGTAGACGAGTGGCTCTATCTACTGAAGCATCTTTTTAGGTCCCACTAGTTGCAAGAACTGTTTATGTGTACATGTCAATATGCTTGGTTGTATTTGGGCACCATTGCTGAAAGATATTTGGTAATATTCCATAGTTTGTTTTGAGGGCTTTTCCTTCCCTTATAATGAATTATAAACCTATGTGCAGGAGTATACTGTATGTACACTTCGTGTCCTGGACTCAGAAATCATGAAGCTTCCAACTTTGTTCTTTCTGACATACTGTTAGCTATTGATGCCAACCTCCTGCTAAGATCTCTCTCTCTCTCTCTCTCTCTCTCTCTCTCTCTCTCTCTCTCTGTAACAAAAGACTCTCCATTGAGATTCTATGTGACTGTGTTGGTGTTGTCAATAGATCTGGGAAGAACGAACATTTTAAAAGCATAGAGTCTTGAGTTACACATAGTCTACCTGTATTTTCTTCAGTTCTTTCAAAAATATTATGTAGTTTCTAGTGCACGAGTTTTTGCTCTCCCCTGTCTGATTACTCTTAAATGTATTTCTCTTTGATGCTATCATAGATAGAATTTCTCCTAATTTGCTTTTTTGGATTGGTCCCTGTTGGCATACAGCACTGTCACTGAGTTCTTTGTGTGTCTTGATTTTGCACCCTGCAGCTTTCCTGAAATGATTTATTAGTTCAATAGGCCTCAGTTGCTTTTGTAGCTGCTTTTGAGCTTCCACTATGTAAGATCATGTCATCTTCAAACAAAGATTTTACTTTCTTCCTGTTCCAAGTTGGAAGCCTTTACTGATTCTCCTCATCTAATTGCTCTGCCTAGGACTTCCAGAGCTACACTAAACAATAATGGCAAGGGTGGGCATCCTTTATTTGCTACCAATCATAGGAGGCTTTCAAGCTTTCAACAATGGGTGTGATATTGGTGGGCTGCTTTGTATGTGACTCCTATTACATCGAGGTATCTCTTACCTCTATTTGCTGGATGTTCTTTTTTAAAATCCCAAAATGGTGCTGAATTTTGTCAACTCCTTTTTTTCATTGACAAAAGTGATATTTGGTGCGTTTCTTCACTCTTGACATTTTCACACCATGAACCCTCTTCGAGTTTCAGGTATAAATTCTGCTTGGTTTAGGTGGATAACCCTTCATGCTGATAAATTTGGCTGGCTAGCATTATGTGGGGGATTGTTTTTTCTCAACACAATGTAAGAGGGGATGCTGCAGAAGGCTTGAATAGAATCGGTGCTAATTCCTCTTAAATACTTGGTAGAATTCTCTGTGGAAGCCTCAATTCCTAGGTGTCTGTTCTTGGGTGGCTTTAACTGTGACTTTCACTTCCTTACTGGCTATAAATCTTCAGATTCCCTACTTTTTCATGACTCAGCTGGGAAAGTTGCTGTATGTGGTAATTCACCTACTTCTTTTCAGGCATTAAATTAAAAAATATCTGTGCTATAATTTTCAATATTTTACTTTTTTATTTGTTGTTTTATTTGAGTCTTTTTATTGACCTCCATGAAGGCTTGGCAATTTTCTTTCTTCCTTCCTTCCTTTCTTTCTTTCTTTCTTTCTTTCTTTCTTTCTTTCTTTCTTTCTTCCTTCCTTCCTTCCTTCCTTCTTTCCTTCCTTCCCTCCTCCTACCTCCTCCAAACTGTTCTTCTTTTCTTTGCTTTTTCCTTTTTGTCCCCTAATCTTCTGCTTCTTCTCCTTTTTTCTTTTTTTTTTTTTTGCTTTGGTTAGTTTCTTTTCCTAACTTCTTAGTTGTAAACCCAGGTTGCTTATTCGGTAACATCTTTTAAAATTATTTATTACTACCGACTTACCTCTTACTACAATTTGTGCTGCATTTATAAGTCTTGATATATTTTTACTTTACTCCAGAAATTTCCTAGTTCCCTTTTATTCTTTTTACTGTATACTGATGATGTAAGAATCAGTTGTTCAGTTTTTCATATATTTTTCCCGTTTTCCATCATGTTGTTTTTCATCCCAACATGGTCAGTGAGGATGCTTTATACGATTCTAATATTCATAAGTCTGTTTGAGACTTGTTAGATGTGGATTACCTTATCGAATGTTTCAAGTGTGCTTGCAAAGAGTATTGGACTGAGTAGGGCTGCGGGTGTCAGTTATGTCTAATTGGTTTACTTTTGTTCAAGCTTCTTGTTTTCTTACTGATCTTTTTCTACTTCATTTCAAAAGTGAGATTCCAAAAGTATTTTATAATTATTTCTTCCTTTATATTTTCTGACTTTTGCTTCATATATTAGGGGCTGCTAATGCTTACACATACACATGTGCGCGCGCGTATACACACACACACACACAAATCATCCTATGCTGGAGAACTGATCATTTTATCATGATGCAATATCGTTTCATATGACAGTTTTTCCCTTAGGATCTGTTTTTTTTCTGATATGCAGATTTTTAAAAAAAATGCTTATTTTACCTGTGAGTATTTTGCCTGCACGTATGTATGTGTACCACATGTGTTCTTGCTGCCCTCAGAGGTCAAAAGAGGGTAGCAGATCACCTAGAACTAGAGTTACAGATGGTTGTGAACAATTATGTTGATGCTGGGATTTGAACCCCAGTTCTCTACAAGAGCAACAAGTGCTCTTAACCACTTAGCAACTCTCCAGCCTCCATACACAATTTCTTAAAGGTAGATATAGTTTCCATATTTTAAAATCCACTCAGCCAATCTGTCTTTTAAATGTATATCTAATTCATTTTATATTGGAGATAGTTATTGATGGAGAAGGAACTAAAATTGCTGTATTGTGTTTTTCTTGCTTGTTCTTTATCTTTTGCCCCATTTCCTTTCCATATTCTTCTGCATTTTCTCAGTCACCTGGCTGCATGTTTTCCCCCTGACTTTGTGTATATGCCATATGTATGAATTTGATATACTTACATATTTGTGCTTACCATCCCACCACCTCTACCTATGCTGCTGATGTGATAAGTTATTTTTAATAACATATGCTCAAATTTATAGTTATAATTTTATATATATAGTTATATTATATATATTATATTATAATTATATTATAATTTTATATTTATAGTTATAATTTTATATATATTTTTCCCAGATGTAAATGTGACATTTGCACTGATGTTTGGGTATTAAAAGACTGTTCATGTAATCATATATCTCCACATGGTAGTTTGATTGAGATTTCTATTTCATTATTTCATTCATCTTAATTCAGAAGAGATCCTTTATTGTTTATTGACGTGCAGCTCTCTTAATGATGAACTTTTGATTTTGTTGATCTGGGTAAGTATTAATTTCTCTTTCGTTTTTAAATGAAAGTTTTCTTATGTGTTTTCAGTTGGAAATATTTTTTCCCAGAATTTTCATTAGATCAACCTATTCCCAGTGGGTTGCAAAATTCATCCTGAGAAATCTACTAATCATTTAACAGAATCCCCCTCCCACAGGAGATCTGTCACCTTTTCTTGCTGTATGCACACTCTTTTACCTTTCCTGCCTTTGGACATTTTAATTTTCATTAGTCTAAGTGTGTGTCTCTTTGGAGTCACTCTCGGGGGATTCTTTGAACTTCTTGGATCTCTACACCCATTTCTCTTCCCACCACTATTTCAGCCACCATTCATTCAAAGTTGCTATTTAATATTTTATTTTAATTTTTTGTATTTCAGAATATGCATATAGTTCTATAGGATTCTGTCACACAAATTTCTTATGCTTTTCCACTTTCTGTGAGTTTTGCTCCTTTGTCTTCAGAATCTCCAATGTTTGGTTTCTGAATTACTGATTATTCTTCTTGGCTAAGTTGGCTGTGAAAATTTTCAATTCAATCACTTCAACTTTTCTTCACCTCTAGAATTTGTTCTCTTTTTCTTCATATTCTGTTTCCACAATTATTCTATTTTCCTCCATTCTTCAATTTAATTTTGCTGTCTTTAAAATCATTATGAATTAAAATTATGGTTAATTTGAATGGTATTTTTTCTGGTAATTGATAAATCTCTAAGTTTTTAGGGCTGGATTTTAGATACTTAATTTGTTCCATCGAGTAGCCTATATTTTTGTATTTTCCTACAGAGGTTTGCAGTTCCTGCTAAGTAACTCCCAGAGTGTCTTTGAGAGTGGCTTCGTCTTTTTCTGAGCCATCAGGCAGCTGTACTGGTAGGATGCTGCCAGTGTTCGGTGTACAGATGACTCTGATGTCTTATTCCCAAAGCCGTGTTTCTGTCAACATTTAGATTTAAGGAAAATAGAGACATCATTTCCGTCGGCAACCTCCTTCCCTTCAGCCAAATCACAAGTGGTCACTATATTGAATGTATCTTCCATCTTCCCTACTGTCTTGAAGTAAATGTAGGAAGTTGGGATTATTTTTCTGATAACTCCATTTAATGCGTAGATAGATGTTGGTGGCAGGGGTGGATAGACAGGAAGTGACTCCTAATGAGTAATTAGTATGAACGTGTCTAGTCTAATTTAACATGACTTGTATCACTAAAGACTAGACTGGGAAAACATTCATTGTGTTAGGTAGCTATTAGCAACCTTAGAGGCCATTGAGGAGGCATCCCCCCACCTCATTGTCAGCTTTGAACCCGCCCCCCATGTTTCCCTGGTAATAAGAGCGAGCAAGGGAAGAGTTACTGTTGCCTTTCATGTGATTTAAAATGCTACTTGAAAAAATGAACACATCAGGGCTTTTGCTAAGGCCTATTAAAGCCAATGTACTTCCTTATGGTCAAAAGAATGGCGTTTGCATGGATTGTGAGAGAGGGCAGATAATGCTTTCACAGCAGTTTTATCATGATGCAGAGAGTCTGTTAATAAGACAATATACATAGCCACACTCACATGAATTAAAATGATTCATTCGCATTTTAACCATGGCCTTTCTTTGGCTAGGAGAAATTGTAATTCATACCTCGAGATTATTATGTAATCTTTAAGGAATTTTATACGTACACCTTTGCTCAGCCTTTACCTGGTAACTGGTCCAATCATTTTACCAGTGTTCTGGTAACTCAGATCACGGAACTACAGCAGCAATCCATGATACCGTTCTTATACAGGCAACTTTGATATGGCATGCTGAACCTAATCAGATATTTCCCACGTAGAACATATTCAACATTTAAAGAGAAAGAGAATGCTTGTGTCCAGAATTTAAAGGATATTATTGATCAGAAATGTTGCCATGACCTGCTTCCTTGTTAGAAATGTGAATTTTCAGCCTCATCTCAGAAGTACTATCCAGAAATTTTGAAGGAAGGGTGCAACGATATTTTGATGGAATTTTATCTAGATAAGTTTGGTTCACAGTAAAGTTTGAGAACTGAGACTGTAGGCAAAATTCTATGGTAATTGTATCTGACCAGTAAGAACTTAAGTTGAAAACTTTGGTTCTCTTAGAATCACATTCAGATGGTTGTAAGGAATATTGCCTGGTTCTAGGTAGAAATAGAATTACTTGACATGCACATAGTACAGAATCAGAAGAAAGGTCCTCTAGATTTATTACAATTTGTAGTGAAATCTGATAATTACAAAATATATGGACTATTGATTTTGAGGCTATATACACATTTTTTGGTTTGAAAAGAGTTAGGAGGAGTGACTCCCCTCTTACGTTGGTATAAACACTTTCAGGTTTGACAAAAGTGTTTACATGAGATTCCCTGGTTTTCACGGGGAGATGAGGTAACAGCAAATGTGGACTCAGTAACTTTCTAAATGTATAAACTTTGATTCTGAGATCAAAGCATTCGCCTTGCCTCTTTGTAATGGTAGGGTTTCTATCTAGACAGTAGCATTTGGATAAGAAAGACACTGGTCCTCTCATTAGATACTGAGCACACTACTCCACTTGATTATTTTGTTATTGTGGCTCAACGAGGCAGTTGAGAAATCAGACTGAGATGCAGATAGGCACTTGTGAAAGTCCCTCTGAAATAACTTTTAGTTTAGCTTTAATGGTTTTCTAATTTGGAAGCCAATCATCTGGATAAATGCCAAATTAACTGGATAATTGCTCAACCCTGCACCTCACTTTAATTGGTTCATTGGTTCCTTGATGTTGCTTGAGTGTCCTGACCCTTGCTAGGGTCAGATGTCCTCTCCCAGTCAGGGCAATGGAATTTCCTTGAGATATACTCTAGTAGTAGCTGCCAGCATACATTTTATGTAACAGTTAAAAAAAATTCTGCAGGACAGGGGCAGCTTCTGTTTCATTTAAATCCTGCAAAATTCCTGTCCTATTCAAAGAGTCAATCCACTTTCTCTTATTTGACTGAACAAAGCAGATTCTCTAGTACAATAATTATACTGCCCTTTATGGTCCATGAGGACTGGACAAAGTATTCAGGCATCTTCTTCTCTGTTTTCTGGCCTCAACTGCTATGAATGTTGGGCATTTGACACCTCTAAGCTATTCTCCTCTCTGGAAAACTGACTTTGGGAGATTTGCTTCATTCTTTACCCTATCTTCTAGTATTTCTCACCTAGGACCTCATCTCTGCCACCAATGGGAAAGTCTAGGGGCTAACTGAAATGTGTACTTAAATAAAACCAGCATCCTTGCCTTGAGGTAGAAATAACTGTGAGGTTTGACTTGTCTTTCAAAAATCTCCCCTCTGTATTTCACCTGGGCTAGCGGACTTTAATGAAGTCTTCTTTATTTCTGCTCACTGTTTCTTCTTGTCAACTCCTCTCATCTTAGGAACTGGGCCTGGAAAGCACCCCCTGCTTAATAGCTATATGATCAAACCTCTGCTCTATGAATTCAGACATCTTCTATATCATAAATATCTGTATTGCATAAACATTCTGTATCAAACACAACAGAGAATTTCACATTTGTTGATTCATTGAGCAACACTGACACTTTGTGAACATGAGTAGAAATGGTACATTAGGATGGCTACATTTTATATAAGAAAATATGTGATTTAAACAGTTGTCATTAAGCTTATTTTGGGGGGTGGATTATACAGAGTTTTTTTTATTATTACTATTTTATTTACATTGCAGTCATTTCCCCACCTCACTCCCCCTTCCCACAGTTCCTCGTCCCATTCTTCCTCTTCCTTGCCTCTGAGAGGGTTCTCCACCTTCCCTGCAGCCTCAAGTCTCTCCAGGATTAAGCACATCTTCTCCCACTGAGTCCTGATAAGAAAGACCTCTACTATATATGTGCAAGCAGCCTCTTCCTGGTCTGTGTATACTCCTGGTTGGAGACTCAGTCTCCGGGAGCTTTCTGGAGTCAGGGTTGGTTGAAACTGCTGCTTCCTATGGGGTCAGTCATTAGTTTTAAAGTGATTTATTTAGCAATCAAGTTTTCCAGTAATTTCAGGGTTGTAGTCACTTTAATTCTAATGTATTTGTAGGAATAAAGGAGTGGAGTTATGCTTATCATTCAGGGGTTATATGTAGCTCACTAAGGAATCCCAGGGATTGTAACCACTAAAAGAATTGCATCCATGATGTAAAATAATAAAGGAAACAAAGACTTGGAGGATTGGAAAAATGGCTCAGTGGGTAAAGACACTTGCCTCCACAACTTATGACCCGAGTCACATATGATACCAAAAAAAGAATAAAGGAAACTGTAATTTTAAAAGTTTAAAATATTTGGGTAAGGGTTCCCTTAGGAAATTTTTTAAAAAGGTAACTTATAATTGGCCAATTAAAAACCAGGACATCTCTATGCAATGTTAATGCACTGACCTCAAGGTAAAACTCTCACCATGCCCTGTGAGCAATGCACCCAATACTTCCATTAATTATTTAGCAGTTTCAACCCATTAGAAATAGACACGTTACAAACACATTAAATATCCACATGGAATGCATAAAGCGAGACCATGGGAAAAGCCTATTAAGTACATACTTCCTAGACATCTCTTATTCATGACATTAAGGCTATTATCAAGCATTAAAGGGAATCTCCTCTTCTGCACTGAAGAATCCTAATATTGTATAAATAGTTGAAAACAATATACTTTTTTCTGTCCTAATGAAAAGTATATAATTTCAATTCTCTTTCTGTTTTTTTTTTCCAGTTTAGTCTCACAATACTAATACAAGTAATAAGAAATACGCTATGGAAACCCAAAGAGTCAGAGTATTATTATTATTTTTTTTTGTGAGGAACAAAGTCTCTTCTGGAATAAAAATCTATTATAGTTTACTGCAGTTAAGCAATATCAATCTGTGTTGAATTTTCAAAGAGCAAATGTCTTATCCCTTGAGTAAGACTGGGGAACTACACAGTCAACACACAAATTCCCTTACATTAATTCAAAATATATAATGTGACAGGTTTGGAAAGAAAAATGGGCTCAAGAGGTTTGGGGCTTTCAAATCTGTCATTTCAGAGTTTCTGCAATTAGTCATTAATATGATTTCATCTTTATGTCTTGAGCTAAATTTTGTCTATATATACTTTAGTCACATGAATTGATTTTTTTGGAAAAGTATTCAGGGTTCTATATTTACAGGAAATCATGTCAGGTTCTTTCTGATTTCAGGCCAATTTGCTCTGCCTGGTACACTCTTGGTCTTTCTGTCTGAATTTCCAATCCATCTTGTGCAAGGCTCAGCTGTCCAATCCAGTTCATCAGCCAAACTCTCCTTCAGCTGCTACCAATCGGTTTTCAATGGTAGTTTGGCCTGTGACTTTACTGGGACACACTGTGGTCCTCATGGTAAATGCAACTACAGTAAGGATAGTTAACTATTTCTTGGGATCTTTCACCTTCACTCTCTAGGCTCTGACCTGAAGTTGTCTGTGCCTTCAGAAATCTTGATTTGAAGTCCTAATATCATATGTAATGGTATTATAAGGTAATGATTTGGGAAGACAGTTATGCCAGGAAAATGAAGCATTTATGATCTTTTCTGAGGCATGCTGTGCACAATCTGTGTGGCTCCCTGAAGTCACAGAAACTTAGGCCTTTGACAGGATTCTCACCAAATCTAAAGACTTTGGCAAGAAGAGCAGCTGTGGAGAACTTGCCTTCCTTCCTTCTTTTGCATAAGTTAGAAGTTAGTCAATTTGAGATTGTGTACTTCCTATGCAAGATCTACATGCTAGGCATGGAGGAGAGCCTTGTAAGGGGAGAGTCAGGATTTAGAAACTAGAAAAGCTGTAAGGTATGTGAATTACTCGTCTGTGTGATTTTCTTCATATTCTGTCTATTATGGTTCAGTCAAGACCTATTGCTTAGACCTTCCAAATTAAGGGATGCGGATGAAAGAATATAGTGTATTTTGGTGCATTTAAACCTATACTATTACCTTTCTACTAGTAATAGTTAAATTTAAGAACTTTTTATGGGATACATGCAAGTTGCTTTCCTTGATTTAAAAAAGAAAACCTAGTATAGATTAGATTAACCAACTATTCAACCATTTATTTACTGACTATAAATCTGTTTCCTAAAATGATATCTTGACTCTTTCATTCACTTATCATCCATATTCATTCAATATTTATTGAGTACCTACCATGTACTTAATTATTCATTCAGCTCTGAGGATACAATTATGAACTTTGATGCCACGTGAAGATTAAAATGCAACGAGAAAGAAAAATATATGATCATATCACAGTCAAATATACTCCTGGCCTCTGTTATTAATGAGATTAAAGGTAAAGGACAGTTCAAAAATCAGTAATGGAAGAAATCCTGGCACAGGGCTTGTGACTTCCTGAGGAAGTCATCTTGATGCTTAGAGAACAGGACTGAAATCCCTGAAAGCAGGAATAGTGCTCCACTGGCCTGAGGAAAAACTCTATCCATAGCATCAAATGCATAGCTGAAGAACACAGTTGGCATGTGGTAGGCACTGGATGAGTGTAAGAATAAATGTGGGTACTAAGTGAATAAAGGTGTTGAAAGACTGTCTCAGAAGATAGATTGGGGAATCAAGTAACTAAGAATTAAAGGCAAAACAAAGGAAGATAGGATGGTAGATAATGTATGTAGGAGAAGTCCGTAATGAAGGGAAGACACAACACATCAACAGACCATCAGTGCACAGTCTGGAAAGTTCAAATATGGAAGAACAATAGTCAGTTTTCCAGTTATTCGAATAAGTCTTTCCATTCAATGTCAGCTCTACTCCCTCCAAGCTGAAGTTGTACCAAATCAGAATGATCACAGCAGATGTATTTCAGAAACTTTGTTCAATTGAAGGAGCTGAAGGGTATTGAAACCTTACAGGAAGAACAACAATATCAACTAATGGGATGCCTCAAGAACTCCCAGAGACTAAACCACTAACCAAAGGGTACACATGGAGGCATCCATGGCTCCAGCTGCATATGTAGCAGAGGATGGCCTTATCTGGAATCAATGGGAGGGGAAGCCCTTGGTCTTGTGGAGGCTGGATGTCCCAGCATAGGGGGATGCTAGGGCAGTGAGGTGGGAGCGGGTGGGTAGGGAGCACACTTACATAGGCAGGGGAGGGGGGATAGGACAGGTGGTTTGCAGAGGGGAAACTGGGAAGGGGGACAGCATTTCAAATTAAGTAAATAAAATAACCAATAAAAACAATGTGGTCTGTAGAGGCATTAAAAAACAAATGCCAAGGGAGCCATGTTAGCTGCTGTAAGCATCAGGAAAGGTCCATTTTGAAAGTGACCTCTTCCTGTTGCTTGGAGGCTTATGAGTTGTTTCTAAACCGTCTTCAAACCTACAGATCTCATTATACATTCTCGAGGAGTGAACATTTGTGGTTGGCAAATTTGCTTACTACTTAAATGACTTTTAAGAGATTTTCTTCTTTTCTTCTTTCCACTCCAAGGACTCACCTATTACACTGAGCTCAGCGCTGGCATAGATAACTCCGTGTTTATTCTCTGCCACACACTGGTACATGCCAGCATCTGAGAGATTCACTATTGTTATGTTGAGTGTTCCTTGCTCGATCTGTATTCTATCCTGTGAAAGAAGAGAGGAGTATTAAAAAATAGTGACCTTCCACATCGGAGAACTTAAGGCAATTTTGCTACATGTTATGTCAAGAGGGCCTAATGGGAGGAAAATAGTAATCATATAAGCAGTTTACATTAACATGATCTGCTTATTTGTCAAGTAAATCTGTGCCAGGTCAGATGGCAAATGGAACGAGCAGCATATCAGTTGGTAAATGGAATCTAAATTGTAGGATTCTTTTGCATCTGTGTTGATTTAATAGTGAAGTCATTCAGATGAATAGGCTCTGGAAATAAGTGAACTTCACCTTGAAAGTCAAAGAGCTGTTTTTACTCAATGGTTTTGCGCTAATTGGGGAAACAGATGAAAACAGAATCAAATTTATCATTTAGAATTTAGAGCTCTTAGATTCTCACCAGCTGTACCTTCATGGACTGATAGGATTATAACTCTATATGGGCATATACAATTTTCAGCATCTGCTGAGTTTACAAAAAAAAATGTATCTATAATTCTACCAGGCATGGTAGTGGCACATGACTTGAATCAGCACCAAGAAGGCAGAGGTAGACAGATCATTGTATAGATGGGATTGTCTATACAGTTAGTTCTGTCTATACAGTGAGTTCTAGGCTAGCCAGAGATACCTAGTGAAACCATGTTTCAAAAATACATGAATATTCTGAAGCTTGGTTGCTGTCAATGGAGAAATTTACACTTATGATCTTCTAGTAGTCCAAATGAAGGAAGAAAGGAGGTATATATGACAAGAGTACACTCTCATGTACCAAGCTGAAGCCATGCAACTTGAGCATCAACTTGTACATCACAAAAGATTTTCTCTCTCTCTCTCACACACACACACACACACACACACACACACACACACACACACACTCCTCTCCAGTGAACACAATGCCTTAGAGTAAAAAACTCCTCTCTTCTGAAAGACAACTGTCCAGTTGAATGGGTACTTTATTAGAAATCAAGTCATCCTTGTTCTCTCACGTTTCATGAAAAGAGGGAAACGCCAAGTGCCTGGGAACTTGCACACTTGCAATTTGTTTGACTTCTGAAACAGAGGGAATGATGAACCGGAGGAGTCTTCCAGGGAACTAAGATGGGCCGTGAAATGGGGTGGTCCAAAGAAATCGTTCCTTTTCTCTACCAGTAACCCATGGCAGGTACTTTCTTTTTCCTAGTTATATTATGCAAGGAAGAAATCTGGGCATAAAAGATGGCTCTCAATGTAGGGACCGAGGAAAACGCCAAATTCAAGTAACATTTGATATTTTATAATAACACACAATAAAGAAAATTAAATTAGACATAATTGTTCCTCTGATTTAATTTTAAGAGTCACATTAAATGTGGATGGCCGCCATCCTTATATGAGATAAAGAATTTCCCTACTGAACCGATTCTCAAATATCACTTTGCACAAACTACAGGTTCCAGGCATTCTGTGTGACTTTCTTACTGGAAAGCTATCCGAGTGTTAATTTGTTGGCTACAAAGGTCTGGTGTAGACGCTTAGCAAGATTTATTTATAATTTCTATTTGTCAACTTTTTCTACTATTAGTGGCATTTAGTTGTTTCTTATTTTGGAGAAAACTCGAAATTATTCTGTTTCCATAGCAATGAGGCCACATTAAACATTACGTTACATTAAAACAGAATTACCATCAATTTACTTACCCGTGGTAACAGTGGGTCACCATTTTTAAGCCACCTATAGTTAGGCTTGGGCCTCCCATTTGCTTTACATTCCCAGAAGACACTCTCTTCCATGGCCACGTGGATATCATTTATTATTTGAACCCAGTTAGGTTGAGCTACAGACATTCGAAAACAAAACAAAACAAACAAATAAAACTGAGACATATATTCATTGTACAGCCAATTTCTTGTTATTCTAAGCAATTGAAAATTAAAATGGGCTTTTAATCAAATTACTTTTCTACATGGCATACAATTAGAAAGGGTGAAAGGACATTTATGGGGACTGTATGAGCGCCATGTTTCTAGTCCATATTGTGAATGCTTTTAATCGGTGAAGGCAGAATCTACAAAATTTTTGTTAACCATGATGTAAATTGTTCCTGTGCCTTAAGTATTATTATTGTTTTGTTTTTAATATGAGAAAATTTCGAGGATCCCCTTTGAATCACCTCATGAATTTCTACCTATTCTTTTTTAAGATTCCTTTTCATTAAGAAATAACCAAGTGTCTGAGATTTTTCCAGTTGGTCATTGGTGAAAGTGCAAAGGGCACTCTCAGACACTAGTCCTGGAGTCTCATTTCTGCATTGATTAGAAAATGGTTAAGAGTTTAACATGCTTGGAAATAGAGACAGGAGCAATATAGGGATGGAGCTGATGACTAGCGCACCTTGGCCCTTGGAAGACATTGTGAAGCAAAGCAAACCAGGACTGAGAGCTACTTGTTTATTTTCGGAAAGATAATGTGAGGTAAATGTCTCTCATTGAAGCCATTCTATACTGAGATTTTCTCTCATTAGAACAGCTTATCTCATTCCTTACTAACATATTTCATTCCGATAGGTTACAGGGACAACTTTGTATCCCTTATTTGTCCATGATAAACTATTGTTATCATTCACTATTTGCAGAACCAATATTGGAAGAATGATAGTCACCGCAGTACGATCCTTAAAGTCAATATTTTTTAGTGAGTCTTGAGTTTACTGAGCTTTTTTAGAAAATCAAGTTCTGCCCATAATCTCACATGGGACTCAAAGAAGCATTTAATTCTCACATTTCATAATATTGAATATCACCCCCAAACCCATATTATACATGTTTATCCTGCTTCCTTTGAAGGCATGTTTTATTTTTCTATGATCTCAATAGATATTTAACCAATGTTCCACAAATATATTAATAAGTACCACTTCTTGCCTACAGCATAGTTCACACCCTTATCAACAATTGTATGCTTATTGGTAGAAGATCTTTGCTAAAACTCCTGTAGAAGATAACTACAGCGATTGATTGGGGTAGTTATCTGTTCACACATAGTTACCTGTAATACCAGGCAATAACTACTGATGTTAACTTAGTAAGTAGAGTTGACACTAGTATTAATCAGGGATATTATTCAATACACTTAACATGTCTTTAGCTGATTTGACCTCAGTCTATCCATTTAGTGAAGCTTTAAGTCATGGATAATTTAATTCAAAGAGAAAGGCCAAGCTATGTATCTTGCCTTCTGGATAACAAATAAAACAAAACAAAAACAAAAAAAAAAGGAAGAAAAAAAAAAAGAAAAAGAAAAACACTCGATAAGTCACTTAACCAACCAGCAGAGGTCTCTAAGTCCTTGATCAATGCTGTGTCCTTTTTTCCATCTACAAGCAATTCCATGTTTTTCAAAGAGCAAAACACAAGTTTGCAAACGCTCTCCTGATGGAGATGATGCATGGCTGCTTAAGAGGGGAGGCCAAAAGGGTCAACTTCAAAAAAACGTTACAACATCAACAAGCATTAGCTTGAATGAAGGGTTATAACCTGCATCATTGAAAGAGCTGCAAGTTGGCTGCCATCCTCTATCATCCGGCTGCTAATGGGAAGGGAAGCTCAAGAGGTAATATCTTCCCAGAGCTCTACTGGGAGAAGCCAGCGCGCAACTCCTTTAGGACTAATGGCCTAGCCTGCCAGATACCCATTCCACCTGCAGCGTGTTCACCCCCTGCGGAGTCCGGGGAAACAAAGCAAAGAAAAAAGCCGCAGAAATCTGTGAAACAGTAACAGGAGCAAACTTTTGAAAAAGAGGGAAGGAATACAAAGCAAAACAAGGAAGGACAAATGTAACTTATGCAGCAATGTCAAGTTGAAGTTCAAACAGGAAACTTTACAAACACATGCAGAGACAGACTTTAATGTTGCCCACTTCCTGCAACACTTGGGATCATTCTTTCAAAACTATCGAATTCTGGAAGCCAAACTTTGCCACTTCACAAAGAAGGTGGGGTAGGAAAGGGAGGCTTTGAAAAAGTTTGAAATGACCTTGCAAATTTCAACCTAATTAGGTACTTCTGTGGGCTCATTCTTTCTCTGACAATGGGGTTGTGAGAGTCCAGGAGCTCAACAGAATAGATAATTGGTCCAGGCTGAGGTGAAACCCATAACTAATTTGCCTAATACTGAACTAATTTGGTGTTTGACAACAGTCATCAGGTATGTTCCTTGCTTCTAAAGTGAAATCTCTTCACAGAAGCCAAATTAACATGATCTAAATACCTTCCTCTTGAAGTGAAAAAATGCACAGGAACATAGGGAGGTGATGAATGGAGTGGCTAGAAGAGGGGAGAGAGATTAGCTGGTAAAGTGCTTGATATATAAACATGAAGACCTGAGTTCAATGTTTTGCCCTCGCATATACAGGCTGGTCATGGTGAGACATAGTTGTAATCCCAGCACAGGAAGTCAAAGACAGGTATATTCTGGGGTTCACTGGATAGTCAGCTTGACAGCTAAACTGAACTGATGAAGTCCTGTCTTAAAATTCAAGGTGTGTGGCATCCCAAGGAATGACACTGTGGGCAAACCTCTGATTTCTACAGGCGTGATTTCCTACATACGTGCGCGTATGTAAGTATACACACACACACACACACACACACACACACACACACACACACAAACACACACGTGTGCATGCCCGCGCATACAAACACCAGATGAACCTTTTGTATAAGGCCAAAGAATGAGACAGTTTATATTTTAATGTTTCAATTGCAGATCTACAGGTCAAAAACACACATAGTCATTCCCACTTATTTATGTTGGATGAATCACATATAACATCATTGGGTGATTCTTCCTTTGTAGGGAAAAGCACCTGTTTGGTAGAGATGGTTTTTATGTGTTCATATGCTCACAGATGCCCACATGAATTGTTATTTTCCAACAATTCCTAAGTATTCTTTTTGGAGCTCACGCACAAAACAGAATTAAAAAAATATCAAAAAAGAAATCACAGTTTTGATCTTTTGCATTCCTCCCCATTTGAAGCAAAGAATCAGTCCTAAGTCTTGTCTCAAGCCACAAGTCCCAAATATAAGATTAAACAGCTGTGCAGGGATTTGACCCTGTCACACTGTTCAACTTTTGACAGATGAACAATCTTTTCATTTCAATCTTTTGTTCAATAACTGCCAGAAATGACCTAAATCAGGGTTTGTATATTCCAGCCACTGGAATCATACAAGCCTCTTATTCAATAATAATTCCTATTTCAAACAAATATAATTTGAACTCAAGGGTCAAACAATTCACAGAGGTATCTGCCTCTCTTCATTTTCCCCAAACCAGAAATTTCTCACAGAAACAAGGGCAAGCTTTGGCCTTAGACCTTGGGATTTTAAATATCTATGAGAAAGGGCATGGTAGGCAAAATCCTTTTAAGTAACTTTTGCAAAGTCAACTTACATTGTGCTGCAAGATACTGTCCCTTTTCTACCTTTGTTCACCTGTGACGTGCTCCCATCTAGTACTCACGCTACAATGACTGGTATTCTCTCATAGTGTTTCAAAAAGACTTCTACGAGGACCAAAGAGTCTTAGAAGATATTGAACTTAGGCAGAGCAGAGGTGCTTGGTTTTAAACATTAAATATTTGTCACATTTCATGTAAAATATGACTTAATGGCTGATAACATCCATCTTGAGAAGCACTGCTCTGATAGGAGGTTCTGTAGCTGTAAGAAGAGCTTTATGGTATAGAGGTTGAAAACCTCTATTTTCTTCCTGAACTGAGAGAAAGTTGAACTTGATATTATGACACTCCCTTGGATTTTCCTATGTGAATCTTAATCACACTGTTTTCTAAGTATTTTTTTTTATTTTCAATTTTGTGTCTCTGTGTGTATGAGGGTTGCATGAACATGTGAGTTTATGTGACTATCGAGGCCAGATGAATTGGAACCCATGGGACTATAACTATAGGTATTCATGTGCCTTTATATGTGGGTGCTGGCAACTGAATTTGAGTCCTCCGCAAGAGCAGTACATGCTCTTAACTGTTAAGCCAGCTCCTTAACCCCTCCATATTACTTTCTTTTTTAAAACCAATGGATTCATGCCTCTTGTGCTTTACTGCTAATTTTTGTTTATGGTCTTCTCATGTCTTTATAAGACCCAGTTGATTTTCTTTGGTAAGGAACCAACACTTTCACAGGTAACAATGACAAATAGACATAAAAAGTCACCATGTTGAGGGTTTGGAGAAAAGGCTCAGTAGTTAAGAACAGTAGTCGCTCTTACAGAAGACCAGGTTTTGGTTCTCAGCATGCCCATGGTGGCTCACAATCATCTTTAACTGCACTTCAAAGGGATTTGATGCTCCTTTCTGACCTCCACAGGCACCAGATGCCCACATGATACACACACATGCCAGCAAAATACCCATATGCATAAAATATAATAAAGAAATCAGTAGAAAATGTGAAGACACCCTAGAAGGCAAGTCATAGTAGGCATATTTCTGTTAATAGGTACTCATTAACATAGAAAACAAATATGATTGCAGAAAGCCATGTGTGTATGAGATATTGGATGAGGTCTGTAATGTGCTTCACCCACTGTCAATGTGACATTCATTAAGAGACTATCACCATTATTTCATATCTTTGGGCTAATGTTTAAACTCATCTGCCATCTGCTCTCACCCAATTTCTTCCAGCCAGAGTCCACAGCTCTTGTCAATAGGTTTTCTTCATCCTTAGCTATAATAATAAGCTACAATATAAGTTCCTGCCTTCATATCTTTACTTATACCGTCTTATCTTCAGGAATATTCCCTTTCCCTTCATTGCCTAACAAACATGTGGCTCTATAGTGGACTCTGGACTCTCTCTGTCCTGACAACCAAGGGGTTCCTCAGCTGCAGCCTACTTGGCACACACAGCTTAACTATTGTGTGCTATTCACTGTCTTAGTTTTCCTTTATAATTTTAACTTTTATTCATTCTTTGAAAATTTCAAACATGCATACGATGTACCAGGATAATGTTTGACCTTAACTTTTCCCCTCCAGCCTCTCCAAGACTCCCATATCTTACCAGAGACTTTATATTTTCACTTGAAACTATTTACTTTTTGTTGATTTCTTGATGGGTGGATGAATTGATTTTACTCACTGAGTCAAATAAGAACTGCTCATGTGTGCATGGGTGTAGAGTTATCCATTGGGGAATAGTGACAGTATCCAGGGCCACACAACAATTTCTATAAAAGGACATATTTTATCTTTTTCTTTCCAGGGATACTATAGGCAATTCATGACTTTACAAGTGAATTATTGAGATATAAAAATTTAATCACAGTATTTTCCATATTTAAAATGCTTTAGAACTGATATACTGAGGCCAATTCCACCCCTAAAATTAACCTATGACTGTATCCTAACAGGAATTACTTTGTCTGAACATGAGCTCTAACTGTGCTGAATTCATTCCCTTTTCTTGTCCACCATAAATTCCAGATCCATTCAACAATATATAGTACTTACATGTGGCTCTCACCAAAACCATTTGAAGTATATCACTTCTAAGGTAAACATCAACATTCAAGTTAAATGGAATCACACCATCTTATCAGGAGACCCAGGGATCTTTCGACCCAGACTGAGAGTGTAGTGATTAAGACTCATATATGGACCTGCTCTGCTCTTTTTTTTCGTCAAAGGTCCTAAAATTATGACTGTTCTATCAATGACATTGGGAGTATTCATCTGGATCTATAAGGCTTAGACGGTGAGCCATGGACCACTATAGGCCATGCAGAGAATCCACGAATTACCCATATTCAAACCACATATCTGTATGAGGTCAGACTTTCTTGATATTTTTTAAAAAACACATAAAAATGCATATGAGAATCCAGTTTTCTTCTGTTAAAATAGATACTAAAGAGATATGAAAAACTATAAATAATACCAAACATTTCCATACCTGTTTGGTTTAGGAAAATAGAATCACTTTTCTTAAAATATGATGATTATGAACATACACACTGGTTTTTGTCATTTAAAACAAACTGCATTCTAAATCAAATCTGTTTTAATGTACAACATAGATAGAAACATCATAAATATATATTTGAGGCTTTTAGTGTTTCTTTTACTCTGAAAAGGACACTTGAAACTAGAAGTGTCAGATACTCCATTAGATGGTTACATTCAAGCAAACCTTGGCACAGTAAATTTAATGAATGAAAAGTATACTTAGTATGTTTTGTCTCTGTTTTTAACACACAGAGGCTAGAACTATGTTCCAGTATATTGTCCTTTTCTTTGTGGTTTGCCATTTCATACGGGGCGAGGAACTTCTACTCCCATTTCTATATTATTTCCCACAGTTGATGCACACTCCTTGTTAAACTGTAATGACTCAATTCATTGGTGCCATTAGATGCAAGAAAAGAAACAAAAATCAAAGATGTATCTTAAATGACACCCAGAGGGTGACTGAGTGCACCCAGTATGAGTTTTCCCTAGCACAATTAAGCAGTTATTGCTGTACTGTGAAATCACCTTAACTGCTGTGTTCATCTTTGGGTCACTCGGTCCTTTAAGCTGCTTTGCAGTGTTGAATATTGTCTAGCTGTCACATATACATAGCCCATTCATGAGGAATTAGGAAGTTGCGCACAAAATGCTTCTGTAATTACTTATTGATGACCTCTCTCTCTCTCTCTCTCTCTCTCTCTCTCTCTCTCTCTCTCTCTCTCACACACACACACACACACACACACACAACACACACACACAAACAAAAAGGGAAAGAAAAAAGAGTCAATTGTTTATCCAGAAATGTTCACGCATGGCATCCAGGGTGACTGATTGATGAGTTCCTGATATGTTTTATCAAAGTGTTGAACTGGGAGACACAAAAGCATCTATCTCATGGCAAGGAGTAGTTCCAAGAATAGTCAAATCCCACATAGTACATGGTTTTGCTATTTTATTTGTAAAATCAAAGGGACGTGTCTAATAGTTTCTTCCAACAAAGAGTTAGCAAATTCCTTGAAGTAGAAACGTATTTATTGGGATACCAACTTCTCAGTTTCTTAGCAATGAATATAGCAATGGCTGCTCTAGGAGAAAGTCTGGTAAAGGCACTGACTATCTGACTCCTAGTTCTCAGCTCACTATTCAAGGTGAGGACTGTAACTCTGCCTGTATGTTTGTACAGGAAAGGAAATGGCTCCTGAGGTGATCAGGTGTAATAATGAATGAGTTCCGAGAGAATGATGTATACTATACTTTCCTTTCCTCACATCTAAGAAATCACTAGACACAGATCTCTGATTCTACTTGGAGGATATGGACTGACTGGTGCTTTCTGGAACAGTGCGGTGGAAGCTTTCCAGAGCAAAAGGAACAATTTTCTACAAGTAATCTAATCTTGGTCTTCACTACAACATTGGAAACAATCTCTCACAGAGCAGCAATCCTTACCATGTGGTCCCCACAGAGGCATCAGCAGTAGAAATTACACCTGGGAAATTAACTAAAACACAATCTCATATCTACCAAATCAAAACCACCATGTACATGGTCCAATATTCTGTATTTTCTTAAGATTTCCTACTAACCCTGACGAACACAGAAGCTGCGGACCCTCTAGTTCAGTGTTTGGGATCTGGTTTTACTTCTCAATATGGAAACATTAACCACACACTCTAATATCTTGGGAGTGAGTTTCTCTCTAAACCAGATAGTGGGAGGAATAGAATGAGAAAGCCCTATTGGCTCTGACTCCAAAATACACCTGTCTTTATTTTTTTTCAAAGTCCCAGTCATGAACATGGCTGACATAGACAGGACAAATGGCTGCTTGACTGTCCTTTCCACTCCTGTGATTTAAACTTCTACTCATCACAAAGCAACCAGCATTTTAGACGCATGAATCAGATGCAGCCATCTCATCATTCAACATCCTCCCATGGATCATGAAGGAAACCTAAACTCTACCTGGCTTATAGGGTACAACCGAGGTCTCGCCGATGTTTCTGATGTATGTCCTTGTCCTTTGTCCTTCTGGTTTAGAAACATGAACTTCCTCCCTGCATCTCAAGCTTGTCACACAGTTGCTAGGGCTTCTGACCCTCCCTGTTTTCTGCCTGGTATGGACTTTCCTGTAAAGGCTATGTATTTTTACTTTGGAATTTCTGCTCAGAGGTCAGTCTTGCCAACCAAGCTTTCCCTTACGCCTTAGGAGTCCTTCTTTGTAGCTGGTTTCTTCATCTCAAAGGGCTGTCATTATTTTCTCCTGTATTCTTACTAAAATCTGAAATATTGAGTTCATTTGTTGAGTACTTTGTCTCTTAACAATCTGGTAAGATGTCAAGTCCTAGAGGTTAGAGACTTTTCTAGCACCTTTCTATACAGCAGTGGACCCCCACATAATGGGGCTACATCAAGATAGTTTTCAACAAATGCAAATCATATTAAAGTCATATTGGAAGAGTTCTGGCCCAGGAAACAGATTATACCATTGTACATCTAAAGACAGATTTATATTTTAAGATACTTTTTTTTCTTATAAAAAAAAGACTGAAAGAACAGATAAAAATTATCTGCCCTGGCAAAATATAGGTCTGAGCAAAATAAACAAGTAAAATGAAGTAACATTAAATGTCATATGTCTGAAACTTCTCCCAGGCTTTCACCTATGGTGAGACAAATTGGCACACATTAACCTATGTGGGCATAGCTACAGTACTGGCAGCGACCAAGTGCCTCTACCAACTTCACATGGGGGAGGGGAGTGCAATGTGAGTCTATGCAGTAAGCATTTGGAATAAGGTTAAATGCTTTTTTAGTGAAACAAGGAAATAAAAATACATTTTACCAGAAATGTTACTGCAGAGCTCCTAAATGGGTCAACAGTGTGGCGCAACAAAATAATGCTTTTCCTCACTTTTCTTTTTGATTATTTGTTTTTAATTACTATACAAGGTGCTAACTATCACCATGCCATTCAAACAAAGTGTGGATTCTCCCTCATCCCCTCATTCCTAGTTCCCTCTTTTTAATCTTCCAATTTATTTCATGGCCATGTGTGAACAATATCCACTTATATACATATATACGTATTTAGATCATAAAGCAGCATCTTCATATGATAGAGAATGTGTACATTTTGTCTTCTTTTTTGGTCACCTTGTTTAATTTTATACTTTCTTCATCCATCCATTTTCTGGTAAGTTTCTTTTCTTATTACAATTGAGTAGATAGATTTTTAAGCACAATCTGTGACTCCTAACCCCTGAGCAAGCTGACCTTAACTTTGTAGTTGTAAGGAACTGTCTTGTCAACAAAGACAGAACGAACCTAGATAAGTGACCAGGGCTACATTCTCCCTTTGTGGGACTCTGCCCAGTGATTTTAATTATAATTATTCCTTTAGCTTGGAGATTAAGGCAGCTGAATATTAGGAACATAGCACTGGGAACATACCAAATCCCTCCTTTAAAAAAAATAGGCAAGAAAAAAATGATAGCCAAGCATTCTGTATAATTAAGTCCCCTCCTGAGACAGTGAAAACAGTATCAATGATATGCTAGTTGAGGAAGAACAAAGAATAAATGGATGGAAAAGCCAATTGCTGCCTGAGTCAGCTGATCTGACATCAGGGTGACTGACATAGAGGTGACACTTCATATCTTCAGAAATCAGGTGAATTATTCTGCTCCCTCGTCAGGTCAGGCATTACTGCAGACAGCACAATGTAAAAGGCAGAGGTTGTTAGCACCCATTAGCCCCTGATTCTTAACTCTAGGGCAGGAAGCACCTATTTTACACAAGGTTGAGGGCCAGTGAGAAGGTTCATTCTCCACCAGAGTGACTCTGCATTGCTTTATTGCTTCCAATCCCTAGGAAGATCAATGGTAAAACATGGCTACAGAAGACACCTTCTTCACATACTAAGGCAAGCATTTCACCTTAGAAGAAAACCATGCAAGTGAAAATAACTTTTTTTTTCAGTTCATCCAGTGATTTAAATCACATTTATAAACCAATGAACCTAAAAGTCTATTCAATTAAGAAAAAAAATGTTGCCCATTTTGTCTACGTAAGTTCAAGTGGTTGCTACCTGACATAAAGGAAATACTTATCAGGTAGGTGAGAAAATAAATCCTAAACAGTTAAAAAATTACCTGGCAATGGTTTCTCCCTGAATAAATCTGTAACTTTGGCTTTTGTGAGTTTCCAGGTAACTGTGGTATGTTATACATTTTGATGTATCAAAGAAAAGTATTGACTCTCATAATTTAAGAAAGAAAAGGACCGAATATCAAATCTCTCATTTGGTATAGGCATAAAGACAAATAAATAAGAAGAGTGAGGTTTCCTCTTCTTCCCCCATCTACTCTTGTCCTGCTCCTTTTATGAAGAATTTTCTAGAATCCTACCAGACCAGCTGCTCATAGTATAAATCTAAAATGGTGAGAGTTGGGGAGAAGGCCCATGGCGGATACTGGATATGCTTCTTGCTTTCCAATCTGTTTCTAATATACTTTATTTGATTACTGAGTGTAGTTTTCAGCTTGTCTTAAAAATAAAGGACTTTGGAAGAAGAGCACATTGAAATGTGTGCAACTGGACGGGTGTGGTGGCACATGCCTTTAATCCTGGCACTTAGGAGGCAAAGACAGATGGATAGCTGTGAGTTCAAAGTCAGGCTGATCTACATTGTGAGTTCCAGAACAGCCAGAGCTACAAAAGAGAGACCTTTGCTCTCTGTCTCAAAACAAGCAAGCAAGCAAGCAAGCAAACAAACAAACAAACAAGTAAGCTTGGCATTTCTCATATTTATTTTCTAATGTATTTCCAATGAAATCCTTTTCGGGACTTCAATAGCCGTGAAGCTTTCCAGGATATACTCAGTAAGTAGCATGTGACACCGATTTTATATTTACATTTGGGTCAATACAGATGATTTGGTCAGAGCAGGAACAGCTTCCTTCACATAAAAAGAAATCTATGTGATGATATATTTATGCTCTACTCTGAGGTCCACACTGAGAACTAAATTTGGATAGAGTGAATTTTGAAATGATCATGATATGACATTAGACTGCTACCAAGAAGGCATGTTTAAGGATTAGAATGAGCCTTAAATTCAAATGGAACATAGAACTTCAATTAGTGTGCGTGTGCCCATGCACGTGCATGCACACACACACACATACACACACACACATACATACACACACACACACAAATAACAAACTTACTTCCGGTGTCAGGCTTACAGCTCAATGCGAAGAGGAAAACAGGAAAACGGTCTCCTTTGGGAGTGTGTTCACACTATCGTCCGTGTCTAAAACACATCAGCTTAATTCCTTCCTCTCTGCTCCTTCAACATCCTTGCCCCCTCCTTTCCTTTCCACACCCAGAGTCATCCAGGGCATGCTAATTATGTAGAAAAGTGAGTCTTATACAGTCCTATTCTACGTGATCCCTTAAAAGAACATCTCCCACTGCAGATCAACCAGCGAATGCTTTTAATGTGAAAAGTTCTGTAGCATGACAAATGATAAGTATAACCAAAAACTTACCGTAAAAAGTCACCTGTCCCTTTGCTATGTTTTTGCCTCTGGAGTTTTCGGCCACACATTCATAGGAACCAGCATCTTCCTGCTGAAAATTGGGAATTTCCAGAATTCCATTGGACTTGTGTCTTCTGGCTTTCCTTGCTATCGGCTTCCCATCAGCTCTTCTCCATAGAATAGTTGGGACTGGGCTAAAGGCAAGAATCAAATGGGACGAACTGAATTAAAGAAAGCTCTGTCTCGTTTCTGCAGTCTCCTGATAATTCCTTCCATCATTTCCAAACAGGCATGAACACATTAAAGCCTTTCCCACAATTCATTTCTATATTACCACTATTTTTAGCAACATTTATATCTCTAGCATTATTTGCTTCATGTTTTTTTCATAAAACCAACATTCCTAACATTAAACAATGCAGTCAACCTCCTACATACCATTACCTTGAAAGAAAACAACATTTTAAAATATACTTTTTTTATTATTTTCTAATACATATGGGTTTCTAGATTATAATTATTAAAATAAAAATGCCCAGGCACATATGTGGTAGAAGTGAGACAGAGCAACTTCCTATATACTTCTCCCACTGAGAACAGGTTTATGTCTCCTCCCCTTGAATTTGTTGGGCTCTTTGGCTACTCTGACTAATAAAGAGACATGCGTGATACTGAGTCAATGTGTAGCTTCAAGTATTATGAAACAGACAGCTTCCACACTCTTATTTTTGGAACACCCTCTTAGGGTCATCTGTGAGATATTTGACCACTTTAATGGTGTCACACAGAGGATGTCTCAATGGGTGGTTACACTTAATGACAGATCCAGTTGACTCCACCATCCAACCTTTCCTCCAGGATGCCAAAAGTGTGAAAGAAACTTCTTTGGGTTCTCTATGCCACTGAGGGACCAGCAGCATTACACCGTGAAACCCTCGAAGATATCCCAGAGACCAAAAGCATCACACAGCAAAACCTTGCTGGCATTCCTAACCCATAAATCATGAGATAATAATAAGATGTTGGCTCTTTGTTCCTTCTAAGTTTGGAATGCTACAGTAGAGAGCAGAAGCAATATATTCTGCTAAATATCCAGCAATATGAATACTACCCTGTGAGCTACACCCACATACTGAACAAGTGAGAGTAAAATAATGAGCTCATAAAATCTGGAAACTATAAACAAATTGCTGGCATCGTGGAGCAGTCTACTTACGGCAGCCTGATCTGGGTAACCCAGTTGGTGTCTGTCCTTACTGTCATTTACATATTGACAACTTTATCCATTTATAGAGGTCCATTTGGAAGGTGGTTTGTAAGAGCAATAATTAAAGTAGCAAGATAATAATAAAAAAAAAAGAACAATCCGTCGGGTCTTAATGTCCTCTTAACACATCTATCATCTTGCCATAAGTGTTTGGAACACATCTTAAAGTGCCAGTGAGGGCAGCAGCCTGTCTACAAATGAGTAGTTTTGAAGCTCACCTCAGTTTTGAGGAGTGCAGCTTCCCAGCAGGGGATGCCATGATTTACCCATTCATTTTTCACAACAACACTCCCAGCAAAGTAATTACAGGAAAGACTTGCCAATCTTCTCTGGGTAACTTGAGATGGCATTTAAAAAATTAAAGCTATCAAGTCTACTACATTTGTTTTAAAATAATTCAAGTTCATTAGGCAGTGACTCAAAAGGGCTCCATCAGTAGTAGTACATGGTGGGTGCCTCTACATCCAATCAGATATATACTTAATGCATGCCGTCAGACACAACTGCACTTAAACTAGTCTTCTGCTCTTAAGTGGGCAGTGATGGTGTGTTTCAACAACTCGATGTGCAAATTCAAACACTTCTGTGCAGAACTGAGGAACCCAATTTGTGTCTTTTGTTTTTATTTTAGCACCATTTAAGCGCTGTGAATAGACTTTAATTCATGGTCCCTTTGGAAGTGTGAGCGATGTGAATTTTGCTTTCTCCAGGGAGGGGTTTTTAATGTGTCTTCTTGCAAACATCCCTGGGTATAGATCCTGAAGCCCCAGTCTCCTGTTCTTACTGTCTCCCAGTTATTTTATAGGTTCACAGAAAGACTTTAAAATTTTAAGATCGGCCACATTACAATGTATGCAATCTGCTTTTCTCCTCAGCAGTAAATCTTTGCCATGTCTTACCTGTGACTTTTACAGCTTGCCTTCATTTCTACCTACTGTTCAGCACTGAAGCTCTGTCACAATTTATATCCATGGAAAGTTGTTAGGAGATACAAAATTACCACTGTATTAAACCTCATCAAAGTGATCTCTAGTTAAGATACTACCATGGTCTGCATTGTCACAACTTGAAAACAATCATTCCATTGGAGTTGAAAATAGGATTAGAAATGCAAATAATGCCTAAAGTTTCTGTAAAACACAATGTTATACACTGAGACAGGACTGGGTAAGAACTTGTGTTGTGACTTTCGTAAATACTTACGCTGGAGGGGGCAGGCAGAATTGGGAATGGGTAGCTGGCTAGATAGGGCTAGGAGAAAATGCAGACACAGACCATTAAACTCTACAAGGGCACTAGTATTCACTCTTCTGGTGGTAGTTTATATTGTTGATGTTAAACCGGTCTTGTTGGTTACTGGCCTATAAAAGTCCCAACTGATCTGAGTTTCCTTTTCGTGCCCACTGGCAGATCAACTAGGGGAAGGGTTAAGTGCTTTCCAAGTAGGTTCTTTTAAGTGTAATCCTGATGGAATAATAAAGTTGTGAATAATTTTCAGACAACTCTAAAATAGACTCTTAGATATTAGCTCTTCTCTATCTCTAGCAGGAGCAGAAGGGAATCCAAATGAGAGAGAAGGGTTGTGTAATTTGAAAAGACCTGCAAGAAAATCTTTATGTGTCCTCTGTAAGAGGGGCCAGGATAAAAGTCCCCATTTTCCCAAAAAGTCAGCTTGCCTGTAGCTCAAATGAAGGCCATTGTTTTCCTGTCATTCTGGGTTAGACAGCATGTGTATTATAGGTCATAATAATACCATGAAATCCTTTTTCAGAATCGCCTATTCTCCTTTCCTTTTGTGCCCATGTCAATTGTGGCAGCCCAATCCTTCTGGAGCCATTACCTGTTGCTCTCCATAGGAAGAGGGAAGAATCAAAGATGCACATACGCAATTACAAAGGGAAAGACGATTTGATTTTCAGACAGCTCAGAAACCATAGCTGTAAGCACCGAGGACAATTCTCTCCCCGCCAGCGCGGAAGGGAGAAGGAACAGCCGGAACTTACTTTCCTAAGGCAAAGCATTCCAGCTTGACTGTTGATCCTTTCTCAGCCGGGACGGTTTCTGGAAACTGTACTTCTATTTTGGGTTCATATTCACCCATCACCCCTGTGAAGAGACAAAGAAACCAAGTCTCAGAGGTTCTGTCAAGATGTAGACAAGTGTTCTCTTTCTATATAAATATTCCTATGTCTGCCCTTAATTCCATCATTTAAACAGGCTCTATTCTAACAGCATGGAACCCAAACTCCTCCTCCAGTTTCTTTGAGAGAAAAATTCAAGGCACAGCATTTACACCAGCTTCGGAGGGTTATGTTCTCCACAATTCTCAGACCCAGTTTGGAAAGGACCCTTGGGGTTAGGAGAGAAAAATGAGTTGATAGGTTGCTAGCCAGTAGGAATACCACCCCCTTGGAAAGACACAACAAAGAACATTAAACTGCTTAGATATCACTTTTAATATACATCCTTTTTGGTGTCCACATAGTGACTTCTCAGAGTCACTGTGGGTATATGGTGTTGATTCATGTCAAAGTTCAAGCTGAATGACTCTGAACGAGTACATTCGAGGCAGCATCAGAAGCCTGCATCCTATATTTTCAACCTTTAGCAAATGATATGCACCCACAATAGTCAGTTTTTACATGTCTTGTTCTGTCAATGGAGTAGTAGTTACCATGGTAGTCACAGTCCCCCATATCTAGAAGGATAACTTGTGATGACAGTTATGGGGACAGGCCCAACAGACCGCATTAAAGCTCAATGACTAAAAGCATCTGACTTATTTCTATTAATACTGTCTTGACTCATTGGCTAAGGCTGCTAGAAGGCTTTATCTCTTTAATCCCTGGACATTCCCACAATTATTGGTTCAACAGTACTGATGAAGGGGTCAGTTTTATTTTACAAAGCGAGTGGAGTCTCCAGTTCATTTCTCTTTGAGGCCTCCCTTAGTCAGACAGAAATGAAACGCAAGGCTTCAGAAGACAAGAGCACCAACAAGGCCCGGACGGGAACAGGGAACAGGTGCAGTAACAAAGAGAGCTGATTTTATTCATCTTGCAAACACTTTTCCTGTGCTGGTTTAGAAACAGAGTCATCACAAGGATCTAATCAGTCTGTGAAGAAACAGCTCAGCACTACGAGTCAGAGTTTTACAGTGTTGCTAGGTTCACCGTGAGGTCTTCTGAGGAAGGGTGAACTTGAATACAGTTCTGCTGTTGCTGTTCGGTTTTATCTTTTCTAGTATAACAGAGAATGCCGGCTTTAGGAGGGATTTTGAGATTAATTTTCCAGGCGTTTTAAAAAAAATCTTTTTCAGATTTTTTTTATGTGTATGAGTGTGTGTGTGTGTGTGTGTGTGTGTGTGTGTGTGTGTATGTATGTATGTATGTATGAATACCATGTAAGTGAGTGGGGTCTAAAGAGGTCCTAAGAAGACACTGGATCCCCTGCAACTGCACTTACAGATGGAGATGGGCCACCAAGTCCATGCTAGAAACCGAACATTGGTCCTCTGCAAGAATAAATGCTTTTAACTGTTGAGATTTATCTTTCCTGGTTAAGTTTGACTTTCCTGAATACAAACTTCTCTGCACACTGGGGAGATCACAGTTCGGGGGTCCTTTAGAGCAAGTGATTAAGACAACTCTTAACCCTCAAAAGGGCACAACTGCTGGTAATAGCTATCTGTCCTTTTACAACAGCACTGTAATCTCAAGGGGGGTCAACACTTTGTTTTCAGGCCCACCAAGATCTGGTTAACGTCAAAGTTAAAACTCAAAAGCTTGCATGTTTACCTTTTAGTTTGCCCTTTCTCCACTGCAGGGTATAAACCTGTCAAAGTAAATTAAAATACACCGAAGCCACATTTGACTTGTTCACAAACAAAGCTATTTCTCTCTCTCTCTTTTATTTTTGTCAAGTCTCCGCCATAATTTCTCTTGCACCTCCGTTTGATTGCCTCCCTTTGAGCATTTGCACAAAGCTGACGGAGTAATGGCGCGGTGCATACTAACAACAGCATTCACAGGCAGCTGCTGAACTTGCTAACAAACCGTCTGCACGGTTGAATCATCCTCCCATAAATATCAGTAGTATGACTCGGAGTGCAGTGAGCAAGTTAACACCTTTTAGTGTTGTGCAAGTGGCTGTAAACTGGGAGGCTGGTGTTAATTGAAAAAAAAAAATGCCTTGAGAGAAAGAGGTCTTTGTCCTCCCAGGAAACCCAGACAGTTGGCATGGCCATGTGTCACACTTTGGATGGAGACGAGACAATAACGTTAAAAATACAATGGGCAAGGATGTCCTAGAAGTGATTGGCTTTGTCCCTGTGTTATCTTTTTCTACATGTACCCAAGTTTCTTTAATGACTCTGTGAAGATGACAGTGAGGAGTATGTCTGTCTCATACAAACTTGTTCTAAGCATCACGAGGGACATAGACTCAGTACCGAGATCCTCAGAGGTCTTTTTCTCCATCCTAAAAATTCTATTACACTGTGGATTTGAAGTCCACACTTGTGGAACTGTTACATAAAACTCCTCCTCCTGCCCTCTGAATACCCTGCTCTCTAGCCCGCTGTAGTTTGTAAGTGACCAGAAAGACTCAAGGTCTCTTTTGCTGTTTCATCTCTTACTGGTTCCAAAGTACTTAAAAAAAACCCAGGTTTTGGATACAACTTGCATATTAATACATGACTGATTTTAAGGACCCAGTTCACTGATTCTTAGAAAGTTTGTTTGCATGTGCCACTGTCACCATAATCTGGTTTCTGAGCAGTTTCATTACCCAAATAATATCTGTGATTCCCATTTAATACCCAGCCAAGCCTGCAGGAAACTCTCACCTGCTTTCACTACATTTACCTCCCCTGGGTAGTTCTATTAATGGAATCATATATCTGCATGCTTCTGAAAATATTTCTTCTTATTTTACATGGTTGAATGTTTGCCTTCATGTATGTATGTGTACCACATGTATGTCTGGTTCCTTTGGAGCTCAGAAGAGGGTACTAGCTACCCTGGAAATGGAATGACAGATAGTTGTAAGTTGTCATGTAGGTTCTGGGAACTGAATCTGGATCCTCTGTATGTGCAGCCAGTGTTTTTAACTGTCTGACCTCTCTGCAGTCTCAAACTGGTGTCTTTTCTGTCTGGCTTCTTTTGCATGGCATGTTTTCAAGGCCCATGTTATAGCACATGAACACTCTGTTTGACTGTTGCAAAACAGGATGCCACTATGTGCATATCCCACATTTTATTGGTAAGATAAAAATCTGCATTGGTTTCTGAATGGTCCTATAACAAACAGCACTACAAACTAAATAGCTGAAAGGGACATGTTTTGCCATAGTTCTGGAGGAGCTGTTGACAGGTCTGACTCTGGGTGTATACCTTTGCCTCTTCCCAGGTTCTGGAGGGTTGCTGTCAATCTGCAATGGTTCTCAGCTTGTACTTATATCAAGTCTCTGCTTCTGTTTTCAAATGACTTTTCTTGTTGGGGTTGGTTCAGTGCTGCTATGTATTCCAATGTTAAATACTAGCGTCCAAGACCAAGTTGCCGCCGCCTTGCAACTAGGAGATCCTCACATACACCAAACGATGCTGTGTAAATCTTGCTCCCCAAGTTAAATGGTCAATAAAAGACTAAAGCCTGTGTGTGATTGGGCAGTACAGAGAGAAAGGCAGTTCTTAAAGACTGAATGAGGGAATCTCAGGAGAGACCAGGGGACGGAAACAGGTCATGGAGAGAGGAGGAGGCCGCCATGAGAGGAGATGGGCCACGAGCACATGCCCAAAGGCACAGCGTGTAACAAGGGTGATGTGGCCAGGATATAAATTAGCATAGTTCTGAACCTGCCCAGTCCAGGCTTACAACTTGTAAATAAAATACCTGGATTGTGTGTCTTTCCTAGGGGTTAGCTAGAATTACAATTCCTACTACAATTTCTTTGTGGATGAAGGCCAGCCCCATGCTGTTCCAGATGACCTTATTTTAATTATCCATATTTCCTATGATCCTAGTTCCTAATAAGGCTGCAGTTTGAGGATCAGGTTGGGGGAAGAGGTGGGAGCAACACTAACTGATGAGCATTTGAACGGCTGCCAAACTCAGCTATTGCCAATGATGCTTCAATGAGGCATGGCAGGCTTTGTGTGGACATATATTCATCTGCCTTATGTTCTCTGTGACTTTCCTATCTGGGACTCTTTGCACATGGGTGTCTTTCAAATGACGCAGTCTCCAAGTAGGTTTTCTGGTCACCCTGTCTAAACTCTGTCCCTACCACTGATTTCTATCAGCGTTTCCTTTCCTTCTTGTTACTTACCCCAATATGTCTCTCTCATTTGTTTAGATATCCAGAAGCTGTGACTCAGATGAGAAAACACACCACCAAGTGATATAGCTGTTCTTCGTCTACTTGTACTTCCTATCTTAGATTCTCAATCTCTTAATAGGTGTTCGGTAAATAACTACAGACCGAGAACATCTTTCAAAGTCCATGGCACCTCACAAACAGTGAGGCTGTTTTATGGTTTTTGTTTTGTTCGCTTGTTTGTTTGTTGTTGTTGTTTTTATCATCAGGATACCTACTTATACACAGGGCTTCTTTTCCATCATAATTGTATCTTGAGGAAAGAAAATCTTACATTTTTTTTCTGAGTCATTCACAAACCCTCTCTCAGTAACATGAATATGAATCATGAATATGAGATGTGTGACAAGGAGGAGGAGATGGGAGGCATGGAGGTATTTTAAATATGGCCTATAATATAAGAGACACATGCTGTTTTCCATCCACGGGCGTCATTTACTACATATCCTCGTAGTTTTCCTTTACAGACATGAACTGTACAGCTTGTTTTTCTGGTCATATGGGGGTCGTTTCTTGGTTTATAGAGTGATCCATATTTATAGCTATGTAAATATGAACAAAGAATATCAGTAAGAACAGATTGATCTGAATACATAGCAGTAGTTACAGAACATAAAGATGATTTTCACTGCTCCTTACAGGAACCTCAGTGCATATAACGAGTAACCTCATTTTAGCATCTTACAGATAAGGGAAGCACTTTTCTTCAACTATATTGTGAACGATATCTTTGGGCGACACCTGTCGAAGTTTTCCATTTAATTTGGGCTATATCTGAGAAGACTGTATTTTATTTGGCTATTTCTTTTATTCTAACTATTTTGGCCTTAAGTTTTCACATCAGATGTCAAATCTGCTGCCTTTCTGTTTGGAGGAAAACAAAAGATTGCTTAACATAGAAACATATCCTTTTTAGGCCATTTCTCTGACCACCTGGAAATGGTTGAACTTAATTGGTCTACAGATGGTCCGGTAGTTCACAGAGCAAGACTGTTGATGGAAATTACTTAGGAATCCATTTTCCATCCTCGTAAAGGTGACAGATGAAATTTTAGGTATATCTATGTAACCAAAATGAATATACCATGGCTTAATTAGGAAACAGCATCTCTGCCACACTTTTTTCCATTTATTTATTTATTTATTTATTTATTCATTCATTCATTCACTTTGCATTCTGATTGCTGTCCCCCTCCTCCTTTGCCCCTCCCAATACCTGTCCCTCTCTCCTCTTCCCCTTCTCCTTTGAGTAAGGGGAGAACCCTGGGTATCAACCCACCCTGACACATCAAGTCACTGCAGGACTAGGTGCATTCTCTTTCAGTGAGGCCAGATGAAGGTGGCCCAGTTAGGGCAGTAGGATCCACAGGCAGTCAACAGAGTCAGGAACAGCTCCCACTGCAGTTTGGGGGACCCATCTGAAGACTAAGCTACATATGTGTTACATCTGTGCAGGGGGCCTAGGTCAGCCCATGCTTGCTGTTTGGCTGGTGGTTCAGTCTCCTGGAACCCACTTTTCTTCTATATGTATTATATGAGTTTCTCCTTGTGTCCAAGTGTAAAAAGATACACTGGCCTCTATATGTTTATATGAGGTTGGACAAAAAGTCTTGGCTGATGAAAATGTACCTTCAATGTCTTCAGTTCTTTGGAACTAGAGACCCACTACAGTGCTAATGAGAGTTACATTAAGTACTTAAAATTCCTTCTCAAAAGGCAAGGCTTTGGCTCTGTTTAACTTAAAGTAGAACTTAAAGTAGAATATTAGCATCGATCATAAACCATTCAGTGTGCCAGGAAAACAAGGTTGGAGCTCACTGTGGTTAATACTGTCGTGATAGTGACTTTTATAAGACTACTGTTTTTCGGGAGGTCGCCTGGCGATATGGCAAACTTAAACAATGATGGCTTGCTTACTGTGTAAGCAAACGCTGATTTCATAAGGAAACCAGGCTAGGGCTTCCTGGGTGTTTAACACAGCCATTCATCCTGTGATTGAAATCACCTGGTGAGCTTGAGGTTCTAATTTACAGAGCAGAACGAAAGCAGGGGCATGAGAATCTGCATCTCCAAGTTGCTCCCAGGGTCTGCTGATGGCTTGAAGAACACACTTCGAAGGCCACTATGCTAATTACGAACAACAACAACAAAAGATGTCCCACCTGACGTTAATAAGCCTGTCCTGTGAGCAAACTGTGGTGGGAAACTGTGGTAGTAGAATGGAGTTCTACCAGCGATGAGGCCATTGAAAGCCACAACTCTGTGGACGGCCTTGTGGATAGAGATTGTCCCACATTTAAAACCTAGTCACTTATTAAAGGTTGATGCCCAGGTCTGTGCAATCATAGGGTTTAAGGAACTAGATCACAATTTACAGAATATGAAAGGGAAATCTACCGCATGCTGCTCTTGTTTAAGTACAATTTGCAGAGCGCTGTGCTGGCAGAAGGAAGCCAGTTTGCAAAACTGTGCCTAAAGATTTTTTTGCCAACGCCTGCCTTAGCTGGAATCTGTGCTTGCTAAATTAAACCACAGATGGAACGAGCATTTACTAACTTCCACTGAGTGGGATTTTCTACTGAAAAAAAAATAATAATTGCCAAAATTATTTTGGAAAAAGTTCCCACATTGACTTTCTTGAAAAACAAGTCACATGGTATGCATTTCACTAACTGAAAAATATTTGGAAATATCTGATTAGTCATACAAGTTCCCTTGGCTGAATATGCCATGGTGGCCTTTAAAAAAAATAAGCCATGCTTTTATATTTTGTTGGTATGAAGGAAAACCTTATGTAATGTCTAAGGATCGGTCCTGGTTTCTTTCTGTTGCTGAGATACAACCTACGGTCAAAAGTGACTCAGACAACAACTGATTTATTTGGCTTACACAGCCCCATCACAGCCTATTATTCAGAGAAGTTGGGGTAGGCACTCAAGCAGAAACAGGCAGGAACCATGAGGAACGCTGCTTACTGGCTTGCTTTCCATAGTGTGTTCCACCTGTCTTCTTATACAATGCAGGACAACTTGCCCAAGGGAGACACCACCCACAATGGTCTAGGCTCCTCCCACATCAATCATCAATCCAGAAAATGCCCCTATTCCATGCCCATGTGCCAGTCTGATGGCGTCAGTTCTTTAGCTGAGGTCCTTTCTTCCCAGGTAATGCTGGCTTGTGTCCAGGTGACAAAAACAAACAGGATCTCATGTATCACTACCCCAAGCCTGGCAGAAGAATTCATACCGTATTGAGTGTCTAAACAAAATTATCTCCTCATTGCTAGAGAGAGGTAAGGTCGAATATCATGTTTTACTATCAGGATTTTGGAATGGTTTCAATAGTGCATAAGAAATGAAAATATTTGTCTTAAGTAAAAGCTGTACCTCCTTCCTTCTTTTAAATAGTTAAGAGGAAGAGAGATCATTTTTAGATGGCTGAGTCAGTACATACAAAGACTGAGTGAGCATGGATTCCTGCTTTGCTGGAGAAGTGTCTGGTTACCTGAATGCATGAAGTAACTTGCTGTGTCTAGTATGTGAAATTGATTATAGGATACACTGAGCTACTCTTGTCTTCCCTGGGATACTCACAAATACTAAAATCTTCTTATTGTATTTAATTAATTCTCTCTTTGCCTCTGCATATACTAACACTAATTCAAATCAGTAGAGGTACTGTTGATAACAGTCTTTTGATATTTAATGATGGCATCATAGAATCATAAGTCGCCAAGGATTTTTAGTGAAAGATCTGAGAGCTCAGGATTCATTTGGACTTGGTGGACAGAAGGTCTATACTCTATCAACATTGTTTGGAAACAGCTATAGACAAATGTCTATCAATGGGCAGGGGAGTATGTGCTAATAAAACTTTAATAGTAAAAACAGGTGATGGGCCCGGAAATCATAATGGGCTGACCCTAAACATTAAGAAAGTAGGAGGATAGTGATATTTGAAAGAGCAATGTAATCAATAGACTATTATAACTAGTAAGAGGTTTCAAAAAGCTTAGTAAATATGAAATAACTTTGAAGAGTAAAAGCATTCTTTAACAAGCAATAAAAAATTAGATAGTATGGTTCAAAACAAAATACCACTTAGAATATAGTAAGAACAATAGAGAAATCTAGAAACTATCCCAGAATAGCCAACTTATTTATGCAGAAAATTTTAATTTTAATTATTGAAACAGACCATGGGCATGGCTTGCCTGAAGAGTTTGTCAGCACCGAGAGTCTTCTGCTGGGGACTCTTCTCATTTTAGGTTGTTCAAGTCTTCCTGGAAGATGATCATCAAGACTGTGCAAGCATCCCTCAAACCCAAGCTGTCAATCTATACATAATTCCATTCTGTGACATTGGCATTTCACCGAATGTGAATCACCAAATATAGCCTCGCTCTTGCTTTACACTCCAACTAGACATCTTAACTATATCATTTCTGAACACAGAAAAAACTTTCACATTCTTATTGTCAAGTTGGGGAAGGGTTTACTCATTCAATATTTAGTGGTTAAATGATTAAAAGTTGGGGCCAACAAGATGGCACAGCTGGTAAAAAGGGCTTGCTGCCAAACCTGACTGAGTTTGATCATTGGGCTGACAGGGTGAAGTAAAAGAAGAGACTCCTGAAAGTTGTTCTCTAATCTATATATCCCCAGCCCAATAAGAACATAAGTACATAAAGCCATTGGCCCAAGCCAACACACTTCTGGGCAGTATACCTCTAGTACTTTATTTTATCTCCAGTTTCTCCATCTGTTATACTCTTATTGATAATCCAGTTTTATAATTCCAATAAACAATGTAACTAGAAGATTTGTTTGTTTGGAGTTCTCTAAGGTTATGTTTCCATGCGCTGAAAACTGGGTCCTTTGACTTCATAGTACACTGTCCACCAGGAACACTGAACAGATGCTTCCTAACTGACTAGCCAAATGACCATCTAAGACCTTTGGCCCCCATGGACCTGAAATGGAATTGGCTGCAACAGAGGTCTAAAACTGACTGCCAAGTTCTTAAGCTTGTCAAACCTTCAGAATATCCACAGCTATTAAGATTCTATTAAATCAGATTAGCAAAGACAGCTTAGAAAAATGTCTCACATCCTTTAGTCATTTAGATGTTCTCATCAAACATGTTTTACACCCACAGATCCTCAACTGTGATGTTGTTAGAAAATTAAAAACAAGACACGATTGCTGTGACAAAGCTGCATCAAAGTTGCAATTAAAAGTGGGACTTTAATAAAGCAATGGATTTTGGTGAGAAATACTTAAATAATACAAAATTGTATTTAAATGGACGGAATAGCTTGTTGCCTAAATGCTGGAGTATCAATAAAAGACTCTAACTAGGTCAAGTACACACTAAAAGAAATACTTACATATTCTAATGTCTTTTTAAAAACTACGACCTCTAGGTTAATTAAGTGGCCCATAAATAAAGCTGATTTACTCATAAAGACAAGTAGTGGTTGCTAGGGCCCCCATGGGACTTTAATGGAGTTTGGAAACATTAGGAACACTTGCTGAAAGCTTTAGCAAGCTCATAATGGAGGAAACATGATATGGAAACAATAAATATCCAAGGAAAACTCCCTCTTTTTTTTTCTTTAAAAATTAGCTTTTGTTTTAAGTTTGGAACTATGGGATAGGCTGTGTTCTTTTGTAGCACTAGAAATTTTATGTTGATCGAGATGGAGATTCATACCATCTCCCCTGTGTACAGAAGGTGAATAGACCTTGCTGTTTTCTAAGATCTCCATTTGGGGGAAATTGGGTTCTTCTGACCCAATTAAGAACATGTGTCTTTTCTGTAGAGTAGTGTTTTATATGATGTGATCTTTGAAAATTCTGAGACTGAAGAAAGTTGAAAAACTATTCCTAGACTTTCATAAATGACAAGAAAGAATCTTAGCTATAACTTAATAGAGATTTCTCATTCATATAGTGAAGAAGACTAAGGACCAGAGAAACGAGCCCCCTATCTTGTATTAATTGGATGTAGATCTGTTACTGTAGTCTACAACTTTGTCACCTCTCCCTTCTACCTTTTAGTCCTATACATGTTCAGCACATTGATTTTTTTCCACTTTGGGTCTTTTTTTTTTTGAATGGAGGAGATGCTGAGATCATCACCATCTGGCCTTTCTTCTATTAGGTTAAAACATGATTTAAGGTAAGAACATTAAACGCTTCAAACTGAGCCTGATCAATGCTTTCATAGCTGAGCACTATTAAGTTAGGAAAAAAGGTGAAGACTTAGGAAAATATGGTTAGGAATTTTGCTTGTACTTTGAGAACATAAACATATACTTTTGGTGTTTTAAAACATTGAAATTGTTATTGTTTTTCAAGAATTTCATATGATTATTGCATTTCCATCCTTTCTAGCTGCCCTTATTCCTCTCCAACTCTTCCCACTCTGCCCACTCCCTTTCAAATTCATGATTTCTTCTTCAATTATTACTGTTACACACACACACACACACACACACACACACACACACACACACACCCAAATGAATCCACTTAGTGTTGATCATAGGTTCATGGGTTTTGGGTTGATAATTTGCAATTCAACAACCTACAAGGAAAAAGCCAGAGGCAATCACCAATATTTTAATTTTATGATAAAGTGCATTCACAAAAGAAAATTTCACAGAAAGACACATACATATATGTGTATTTTCCTACGATGTAAATAAATACAAGGATTAAAGAGAGAAAAGAATTTTAAAATCTCCACAGTTATATTTGTTGTTCCCTGTTCTGTGGTATTTTTCCACATAGAGTTCTAATTGGGGAAAATAGGTAAAATTATTTAACAGTAAGTGTGCAAAATGTGGGCACATCAAATAAAACCAGGTTGAAATAATTTTGCCTATCAATTGTCTCGGTTCTATTGACCAAAACAAAATATGTTCAAGCAATCTATAGCCAGACTCAAAGAATATAGACAAAAGGCTATGTCTAGACAGGTACTCTGTAAGCACAAATATGAACCCCTGTGAGTGAGTTTAACAACCTTATAGACTTCCCCATCTCCCAAATGCTCCTTTCTATGCTGATTCTTTCTCTCATGAGTGATTACGGGGACAGTGGAAGGTAATGACTGAGGATATAGAAGAAGCCACTAGGGTTGTCATCAAATTCAATTATTTTTCTAATAGGTGTTTTACATTCACATGTCACTTTTCATGGAAATTTTGGGATTCACCTCTAAGACCCGGGCAGAAAATATATAATACACTGAGCTCATTGTTATTAGTGGCCAGCATTAGGGGCTAATAGTAATCAATGGGCCAATGTAGTAATAACTCTGATGCACTTTTCCTGATTAAAATCTTTTTCTTTCTCGATACCTAAGTAATAGGTACATGTTTACAAATAACAACTTATGTTATTTTTCACAGCAGGTTTTCTATTATGTAGAAAATAACTATAAACTCTGAAACAAAATTTTATCATATTTGCCTAAGAACTTTCAATTACACACACACACATATATAACATATACATAATACATAATAAGATACTATATGTAACATATATAATATATGCAACATATAATATATGTAAGATATTATCAGACTACTCATAGAACAAGCTTTGATTACTTGGAAGAATTCCAAATACAAACGTAAAAGGATATATACAGCTCAGTTAAACAGCAAGATACATAGGGGCCAGAAAGCTGTCTAACATGGCCTATCTCACTTCCCAGCTCTTCAGTAACCCCTTTCCCCCAAATCAAAGATGTAAACGTTGGCATCTTTAAATGCTGTCTATCCGTGTGTGGTTATGTGCTCATGCATGCAAGTACACAGAGGTCAGAAGAGGGAGCCAGGCCCCCAGAAACTAAGTTACAGGTGATAGGAGCTGCCCAACATGGGTTCTGGGATCCAAGCGCAGGTCCTCTGAACGAGCAATGCGCACTCTGTACTGAAATTTCCACGTGACATAGCTAGCCACTGGTGGGTCTCGATTCTAGCCAGAGTCTGCTTCTCTGTTTTCCCGTCTTATTTCCTGGTCAAAAATCGCCTAAGGGTGAGGTAAGTAAGAAGGCACCGATGAAGCACTAGGCTAAAGGAAGAGACAGTGCAAACCCTGTGGATAGCGAGCTAGCGAGCTAGCGAGCTAGCGAACTAGCGGCACAAGTCAACGCAATGACATGAATGTGGGACACCGCATCTGAATCCTGTCAACACCTGAGCCAAGATTCACGGTTCACTTTTTCTGACTCTGTGGTGACCTTTTGGACTGGAAGCAGTGAGTCTCAAATTGCCTTCCTGGAACTCAAAAGTCATGACTTGATAGTAGGAAAATCTAGTCATTAAGCTACCTCTGCTCACAGCAACACAAAGCCCCCGTTGTGGCAATTAGCTTAGTTCAGGCTTGAGCTGCCTCTGCCTTACTTGTTATAGTTCTGAGTCAGAAAAAAGGGTGTGAAATTTTGAGTGTGCTTCAGTGATCAAAATAACTATACTAATTCTACATTCCTTGCGTATATCAGCCTAGCATTGTCATTAAATACCAGTTCCTGTAGAGTGATAATTTCATAGATTTTTACTGTCACAGAATAGATTTTATTAAGGATGTCATCTTAATTTTGCAGTCTCCTTTTGATTTATATCGTCTGTCTTCTCTCACCTTCAGACAGGAGCTAATTAAATAACCTGTTTTGTGCTTAGTAATGGAACTTCATATTCATTTTATGTACTTCAGTTTAAATGAGAAAGATATTATAAATTTTCACCATGCAACTCTCATGCAAATTAAGAGGGAATGGGCATTAATTGCTGAAGAATGAGGTGTTTAGCTTGTTAATTCTGTGATGAAATATTCTACAAAGCATTGGTCATTTCTATGGAGATGGGATAGACAAAAATTTTAGAAGTAAATCTAAAAACCAAGCAAAAGGCAAGGTTTCTGACAGCTTGATGTATACGCAATGATGCTGGAGTTTCCATGTTCTTAATTTTGCTTCCCACTTCCAAAGGGAGCAGGTTTCCCTCATGTTTGTCTTCCTCTGTATCTTTCTGTATTCAAGTCAATATTTCATGACATCCATGGCTTGACACACTAAAGTAGGTAATCCCGTTGGTTAGATATTTTAGCATACTTAGATTTTGTTTAGAGACTCCCTCTGCCCCCACAAAGGGCTATGTTTTAAAATAATCTTGTATGAAATGCCAATGATGCAAATCCCTTTTCACGTTTGTATCTGGAAACATCATGCCATTGCAGCTTTTGACAGAGCCAGTACCTTGCCATCTTTTTAAATTGGGTCTCATGTAGCCCAGGCTGTCTTTATATTTGCTAAGTAGCTGAGGATGACCTCATATAACTGATCCTCTTGCCTCCATTTCCCAGTTGTTAGCATCTCAGGCATAAGCCATGAAGCCCAGGTTCATGTAGTACTGGGAGTTGAAGCTAGAGGTCCGCATGCTAGGCAGGAATTATATCAACTGTGCCTGGGCTCCATCTCTAGGCTACCTCGCCTACTTTTCAATCTCATGGTTTTTTGGGTTTTTGTGGATACAATGCAACATAATAATGTAACTAGGATCCACCACAGTAATTTGACTGTGTGGCCGTCAGTATGCTAGGGTTCACTCTCAGTCTAATGAGTTAGAAAGTCTTTTCTTGAGTAGGGCAAGGATGGAAAAGTGAGCAACAAACACAAACACAAGAATGTCAGATGGAGACTGTGACAGAGAAATTGTCCAAAATACTAGAAAACAGGTGATTTTTTTTCTGCTGCCAAGGGAAAAAAATCTTGTGCCATTCTTTGGCGATGAAAATAGGATCCTCAGCTTTGTAAATCTTCCTGCTAAGCCATTTTAATTATTTCAGCATGTAGCTTTTTTATATAGTCTCAGTGGCTAGGCCAGACAGGTGTGTCTCATTCTTGACTTTCTCATCTGTCAACTCTCCTGTCCAATGCATTGTTAAATTCTGACACATCTGTCTGCCAACTATGTCTCAGATACATTTCTGTCCTTCTTGCTTTTCTCCTTATCCAAGGTTACCACCATAGTAGATGAATTTTCACAACAGTCTTCTGAGTAGATATGCATTTTCTACTGGAATTTTCTTTTTTTTCCTTAGAAATCAGCCAATTAGTCTTTTTAAAGAGTCAGCTACAAAGCCCTAAGGGCTTTCCTTGCTCTAGAACAATTGCTTTCAACTTGAGGGTTGTGACAAGGGTCACATATCAGATATCTTGCGTTCATAATTGTAGAAAAATTACAGCTATGAAGCAACAATGCAATAATTTTATAGTTGGGGGTCACCACAACACGAGGAACTATATTACAGTGTCACAACATTAGGAAGATTGAGAAACAATTCTGAGAAATAAAATTCAGTTTTCTCTCTCTGGTCTCCATAATTGGCCCATGATCTTTAAACTCCTTAAACCATCTGTGCCCCGATTACTAAGCTTGATCCACATTCATGTTGTTCTTGATCTCAGAAGATGTATTTTTTTCCTTTGGTATTCCCTCTTTACCTCAGGACATTTGAATGTGATGAAAGCTCAGCCTGGACGATTCCTCTTTCTCATCTCAGGACTGGCTTTTTATCACCCCAATGATAGCCCTATGCCATCGTCAGAGAGGACTTCCATAGCAACCCTTTCTGCAGTAGGCATCTAGCCCATAGAGCTTCTACTTTATCACAATATCTTTATGTATTGTTTTACGTATTATTCTAAAACGTAAACTGAACTTGCATATACCTAATGCTTCTTGTTGCCATACTGCCCAGAAGAACATAAGAAATATTAAATAGAGGCCTGTTTTTCTTGTTACTGGAACACAGAAACATGACTGTCACATACCAAGTGCTAAATAAGTACATGTTAAACGTATGAATAGACGAAGTGCCTGAAAATTAAAGCATGTATTGACACTTTTCAGTGTGGTCTGTATTATGAGCATGTTTACATAATCTCTAAATAGTTAATTTGACTAATAATACCCTGATCTGAAAACCTCATGTTTCAACTCACTTGAGCACAAAGTTCCCTGGTAATCTTGAGAGTCTGAGTAGGGTATGTGCATAGCTTAGAAGCAGAACACTTGCTTACCATGTTTAGGGACCTGAGTTCAATCCCTGGCATTATAAGAAAATAGATGGGCAGCATAATACATTTGGAAACTGGAGGGCAATTTCTTCTTATATGAGCTTGTGTAAGATGATGAGAAGAAATATGGCTCTTAAGTCAGTAGATGGAGTGCTATGCTGGAATCTTACTCACGTTTTCAATGAGAAATAAATGTGCAAACTAACACATAGTAACTGACCATTCACTGCTGTTATTAGTATCTTGACTGATAATTTCTTTACTTGTATGGTAAAATCTTGTCATTCCTGTTATAAAGCATATGAGAAGGGTTTTTTTGTTGTTGTGTTTTTGTTTATTTGTTTTGTCTTTTTTCTTTTTAGAAACCCGTCAACTCTGAATCTTCAAATCTTCACATTGGTTCTTCCTGGAGGGCTTAATTATACTTTGTTTCCATTTTTCCAATGAATATTTAACAAGACACTTCTATCTGCTACCATGTATAGTAGACAGCAATAAGCAAGATAGTTCAGGTAGTTTTGGTGATACACAACTGCTAAGTGCAGCAGGATAAGGGATTCATGTGCGAGTGGGTATGTGTGGTGGTGGTAGGAGGTGTATAGCGATGGATTTCTCTGGAGTTTAATGAAAAGTTGCCTGATGCCACCTGTGTGGAAACAGCAGATAGAGAGAGATGGATTCCTGGGGGAAAATGTGGTATTTATTTTCTTTTTTTTCGGAGCTGAGGGCCGAACCTAGGGCCTTGTGCTTGCTAGGCAAGCCCTCTACCACTGAGTTAAATCCCCAACCCCAAAATGTGGTATTTCTAAAATAACAGAAAGACACAGTCCACATCACCTCCTACGTCAGACTTTTTTAGGATTTTAGGAAATATATAAAAGCCTACAGTAGAAAGAGTCATGGTACCCATATACCTTAGGTAACAAGAATGTCTTTAAAAATCACTTGGTGACATAGCCTATGACATCTGGACATTACGCACGACTCATATACTTTCCTAAAATATTCTCAAGATGGTAGGGAATTAAAACTCTTGTTTCAAATGAGCTATCCACATTTCTGAATTTCTTTGTGGTAGAACTATGGCTTCACTATTGTAAATCTAGATATTAGGATAATTTAAAGATACTTTCTGGACTATGAATACTAAATTACACAGAACTGACTGATGAGCTAATTGTTCAACTCTTCACTTCATTTTGCCTGTATATACAATTTAAGATTCTCTTGTTATTTATATTTGCCTAAGTCCACATACCATCCCTTTTAAGATTAGTGATCAGACTTATAATTAGTTTTCCAAAATGGGTTCGTGGGTTTATTTCTTCATACAGTGGGAAAAAGTAATAGGTGCCAAGTACAGAAATTATTAAACTTTTCTTTACATCATTATATGACAACAATACAGTATCTTTTCATCCTCCGCCATAATCCTCCTAAACAGAATTGACAACATTGCAGACAACTCACCATCATTTCTCAGGATTAGTGGTGTAGGTGGTCCCAGGACCTTGTGGTTGGTCACAGTATTGGTAACCACACAGGTATAATTACCAACGTCAGATTTTTCCACTTTGGCAATATACAGATTTCCAGTCTCTTGAGAAACAAAGCGGCGGTTATCCTGATAGGAAGGGTATTCATTGAAGATCCAGGCGTAGCTCAGCTCTGCAAAGACAAGAGTCATCGCTGTGAATATGGCTTTGACCCTGGAACTTTGCTGCATTTAGAACAGAAATGATCAAGGTAGAGACTTAGATTGCTGCTCTTCACCCTGTAAAAATATAAACGGGAGGTAATAACCGTCACTTAAAGGCTGCCTACTGTCAGAATTATTATTATGTTTTATTTCAAGAAGTGTAGGAGATGCCACGGAAGTTGACTCAGATCGGCTCCCACCTTTATAAGTCATAGGCACTTTGTAGCAAGTTCTAAGGGAATGCAAGTGTTAAAGACCCCCAAATAACCTTGACATAGTAATGTGAGAGGCTACCAAGAACACTATTTAGACCACTTATATAATAATGGAAACAATAGTGGATTGGATTACAGGTTTACAGAGTACTTTGTGGTATGTGATGCATTTCATCCTTTTCTAATGGAGGTTTGACACGGAAGAACAAAGCATTGAATCTGAACTCTTAATGCTAACTAGAGAGTAATCACTGAAATTCACTCAGTTCTTTTCCCTTCGCCCACTCTCAACTGTTAAGTCTCTTCTTTTCTTCCTTTGAAGTTTGAATACTTCTCCACAAATTTAATAAGCTGGTAATTAAGTATTTCAGTCATTTGCCACCAAATGCACACTGGTGGCTTAATTGCTCTATTCATACACAAAATAGAGTTGAAGAAGACATATCCATCAGAAAGTCAATGTGGAACAGTGGTCAGAGAAGCATGTCTACTCACCCCAGAATGCAGTAGGGTAAATGCATGGAGCAGTCCTTTCTAGGAATATTCCTTTGACAGTTTTTGGTTTTCTTAAGGGTTAGAATATTTGGTGACTCACTATATGAACCCATGATTTCAAATTCAAAGAACCCAAAATGTCAATTAATTTATCTGATTGATTACAATGAACCATCTTATTCCAAGGACACTAAACTTCTTCAACTCTAGATAATTCACTCTTTTTCTCTGTGAAGTGTGAACCACAGATATGTCCCGTATTGAAGAATGATATACTGGCTACAGGTCCTGATTATACAAGATTATATTTATCATTAAAAATCACTTTGTTGGGGTGGGGAGGCAAGAACAAACAAGAGTCACAGGGAGTCCCTGGTTGTAGAAATACTTGGCTTTGTTACTCTATGCCATTCTCTCATATGATCCTGGTTAAATTCTAAATGCATGCATGGTCCTTGGTAAATGGCAGAAAAGCCACTTGAGCTTTATAAAGAGAAGACTAATTATTGTAGAAGACATCTTTGCTGTTTAATCCTTCAGTGAATACCAACTGTAATTGACCTCAACTACTGAATATGTAACAAGAAACATGTTTTGCCTTAATAAGCCATTGTTGACATACAAAGGAATTGTTGTGGAGATTGCTCCCCCTTTATCCCAGAATTACAGCATTTTCTAGTACATTATGTTGAAGAGCTATAATTATGTTTCTGTGAGGAAAGGCAATCACTCTATGCATGTTCCTGTAATTAGAAGTAACCCCATGCTGATGTGGAGAGGATACTGAGCATAAATAAACAAGTTCCGAGGTCATCAAACAATTCTTTCTGATATAAAACATTCCATCTTGGAGAAAAGATTAAGACTCCGAAAGTAAATGAATCTTACAAAGCTCACCAAGTCAACAAATAACTAAGTCTCAGGAAGTTCCTGAAACTTAATACATACATTAAACCCTTCCTCAGTGTTATGTAATTACAAAGACTTCTGGGAAGGAGTGACTCTAACCTCAAGTGATACAAGGAGCGTTGGGGATACTACTTTTCTCAGTTGTCACTCATGTGACACTCATGGTTTACTAATCTATATTTGGGGCCACAGTTTTCTTGGCTGGTTACTAGTGCCAAATCTGAGATAAGTAGATATTTGCTTACACTTCCAGGAAAAGTTACATGAGAGTGAAGGGGCCACTCAATATTTAAAAAGACTTGTTTTTCCAGAGGACCGAGGTTCATTTCCTGGTACCCACATGTCAGCTAACAGCCATCTGAAACTCTGCTGTCCTCTTCTGGTATCCATAGGTATCAGGAATACACATGATGTATAGACACACATGCGGGTAAAACACCCATTAAATATATTTTAAAAAATCTAAAAAAAAAAAAAAAATGAAAAATGAAAAAATCACACATCTAGTAATTTGGTTATTCCAAAAGCAAAACCAAACAAAAACTAAAAGACAACAACAGAAATAACTAAACTTAAGATAGAAAAAGACCAAATAATAGGTCATATGGAAACATTATCTAGCAGTGACACCTTCTAGTAAGAAAAGACTTGTAAAGTCAGCAACACAGGAATATAGTCTGTTCTCAACCCCATAATGCAATTTCCAGAAAGCCCTACCATCTTTAAGTAGGGTTAAAGATGTTATCACATGGACAATTAGAACACCATGTATTCCTTAGTAAGTTATAAAAAAAATTTAAATATAAACTATCATCTCCAAAGTCACAAAGTAGACATTACAAAGTTATTTACATGTATAAGATTAATCACTTCACATTTTTCCGATGAGAGTTGAAATCAAATATAGACAACTCTAATTTTTTTTCCTGTGAGGTTTTTTTGAGCTCTTGTTGTGGCTAGTAGCTGTGAAGTACTCTGGATTCTGAGGGGGTAATTTAGGAACCAGAAAGTAGCTATTTAAAAAAAAATATCTGTTCTTGTATTTTATATTTGGAGGGAAAGTACCAAAGTTTAAATTTTTGTTATGTAAGGGGAACCACTTAAACTTTCTCACTTTCAACTTCTTAATCAATAAAATTGTGTGAAACTCATATATAGGTATATGTACTAATATGTACTAATAGTTTATGCAAAAATCATTGAAATGTCTGGAGGATTGTAGAGATTTTGGTTATTGTCTTCTCTATCACCAACTTAATAATTATAAAATAAAATTATTTGTCTCATTGTATTAATTCATTACAATGTACCAGTGAATGGGCTGCATGAAGCCATTTTCAGACATATTTTCCATTGTAGTTCCTCTCAGTCATTCAGATTCTTGAGTATCTTCACATTCTCCCATCCCCCTTTATAAATTGATTCAGTGGGGATAGAGACACAGAGAGCTCAGTTGGTTAGTAGCTTGTCTAGCATGAAGGAACACCACAGTTAAGCTTCCAGCACTGTACACACCAGGTAAACTAGTGCACATCTGAGATCCCAGCACACATGAGGTTGAAGCAGAATCAGAAATTCAAGGACATCCCAAACAACACAAGTTCAAGGCCAGCCCATCATAAACAAGACCTTGTGTCAAAAAAAAATGTTCAGCTAACCTGCTATTTCATCATGCTGTCTGATCTACTTGTGAATAAGTTCATTTTTTTTTAATTTTGCTGTATAGAACTATAAACTCTTTAAGTTAAGAGAGATGTTGGAATAATATACTTAAATTGACAAAATTGATACAGTATAGATTATATATAGATATAAAAAACACCTTATAGTTTACATAGTGTTATAACTATGTTCAATGTAAATCTGAGTAAGAGGGCTTTTTAATGGATGAAATGGGGAAATGTAGATTTGGTCTAATGCTACTTATGTTAATTTGGTCCCAAAAATTACACAGGAATCTGCATGTCTACATATAAGATGATGAGGGAGGCTGCCCCCAGTTGGTTTCGATTGGTAAATAAAGTTGCTGGTGGACAATGATTGGGCAGAGAGACAGAGGCAAGAATTTCTGATTCCCAGGAAAGGAACTGAGGAAGGAGCAGGAAGGAGATAGCTGCCATGTTGGAAAAGGAGTACCTGCTAGGCCTGAGGAGGCAGGACAGAGGACAAAGAGACAACCAATATGTCAGAGCTGGGGAAGAATTACCCCATACAGCCCCCAACTGGTCTGGGGCAACAATGATGGAATATAGCTCAGGAATATTGGAGGGGAGGTGTTAGCTCCATGGAGGTTTAGGAGGATCTTAGCCATCGAGTTAAGGAATGTGTGTGTGTGTGTGTGTGTGTGTGTGTGTGTGTGTGTGTGTGTGTGTGAGAGAGAGAGAGAGAGAGAGAGAGAGAGAGAGAGAGAGAGAGAGAGAGAGATTTTGGGAACTCAGAACATTGGGGGGGTATCAAAGAGTGCGTAGATGCTTCTGGGACAGTTTGAGGAGACATTAATTGGCAACCACAGCTGGAGACAGGTTTGGGGAAATTGCAGACTTGTGCCATTCTGAGTTTGCTTTCTCTGCATTCTGATTGGAATTTGGGATGCATGCATTTAGCCTTTTCTGCTGGCTTACCTACTTGGTGTTTGCAGCCATGTTTACTTACAATGAAAGACTCATTCCTTTCCATGGGTTAAATAAACCCTTCCTTCTACAAGTTGCCTTGGTCATGATGTCTTGTCACAGCAATAAAACAATAACTAATATAAACACTATATGCAGAGTTTAATGGATTATTCAGCAAAGGCCTAGCTTGTGAGGTTTCAGAGAAGAGGGAGTCTATTGGTCATTGGCCTGGAGGCCATATGTATATTTCAGGACAGAATCTGGCTACATTATGTTGTGTCATGAGAACTTAAGTGAGACTGAATATAATGACAATTGACTAAATTAGTATAGTGAATGAAATTTCCAGATGTGGCAGTATTAAGAGTCATGGTTACTGCTCTCTGCTCTGATTCAGTCTGCAGGAAGGTCACGTAAAAGAGGAAAATATAAAACTGTGGAGTTTGTGCTAGACATGAATGTGTTTAAAGTTCCAGATAAGGCTGATGATGAGAAAGCAGCTATATCTTTCAAAAAGATTAGCACTTGTAGATTAGAAGGTGTGGCTTTGATCTCCTTCCAAACATGGTGTGGTTGTTGAAGAACGTATGTCACTATATGGACAGGCTTTGAGGACTCCTTGAGCTCAAGTTCCAACCAGTACAGAAAAGAAAGTCTTCTTCCGGCTGCTTTCAGACCAAGATGTAGAACTTTTGGACCCTCCAGCATGGTGTCTGCCTGATGCTGCCGTGCTTCCTGCCATGATGATAATGGACTAAACCTCTAAGTCTGGAAGCCAGCCCCAATTAAATGGGATTTTGTGTCATGATTCTGAAAAGCCACTGACACGAGGAAATGTTTAACGGGTCAAAGTCACTGCAAGAAGATCCTGAGGGGCTACTTAATGAAGCAGTGATGATTAACATTAAGTAGAAATCTAAACTTCAGGATGGTGAAGATGCCTGGGCTTTGGCCATCCACTGACAAGAGCAGCAGGCATGGAGTGGAGTTATCCCAAAGGAGAGGTAACAAGTGCTACCATCATGAAAGCTGGAGGGATGGGAGTACCCAAGCTCTTCAGAGCCCAGATGATTCTACCATGCACCTCAGATGCTAGACCTGAAGCTGCAGGATTTGAGGTTAGGTGGTTTTTTTGGGGGGCGGGGGGTTGTTTGTTTTTTTTTTCCAGTCTGTTTTGTCTTTCCTTACTATGACCCTATTCCTCCCTATTGGAATTGGAATATTTAATTTTTGCTGCTGTATATTGAATGCAAATAAATTACTTGTTATTTTTATGAAGCAAGAGATGCCATTAAATTTCACACGAGACTTAGATTTGGGGTTAGCCATGATGAGTCTATGAAACAATAGGTAGAAGATGATGGCTTAAAAATGGTGTGTTTGAGTGTTAAGTTGGACTTGTGGTGGTTAATATTGCCCACGTGACTAGATCTAGATTCACTGAGGGGACGAGCCTGTGTGCATATTAGTGAGGGATTACCTAGAATTGGTTAATTAAGGTTGGAACATATACCTTACTTTCACTGTGGGTGGCACCATTCCTGAGCCTGTGGTCCTGGACTAAATAAAAGGGAGGAACTTAATGAAGCACAAACATTTGTCTTCTTCTGTTTTGTAATTATGGAGTCAATGTAACTGACCAACTACTGCAAGTTCCGACCGTCCTCCTTTCCCTGCTGTGATGGACTGCACTCTAGAGCAATAAACCAAAGCTAGTCCTCTTTCTGGTTGCTCTTCTCAAGCATGGTATCATAGCAGAGAAACGAGGAGCTCAATAAATTATACTCAAACTTTCATGTATCACAACTTGCAAATGCAGTCTATTTTCAAAGTGCCTCACTAGTCATTACAACATCTAGGGATTAAGTTATTTAGTAATAAAACTTGATCAAGTTGCCTTGCATGACCAATAGTGAACAAATTCAATAGGCATACACTGCATACAAGAGCAATATTAAAGCCTCTTTTGTTACTTGGAATTGTGAGATAAGGCTTGACTAAGTTGCTCATGTGGGACTCCAGCTTGTGATCCTCCTGACTCAAAATCCTGCATAGATGGCACCACATAGCACCAGTTCTAGCTTGTCATAATTTCTTTCACAGTTTATTACAGGGACAAATTCTGGCATATCACTTGACTCCATGAATTCTAATTGGGAAGTTATAAATCATACTGAGAGGAACAATTTACTTTCAATTGTATAAAGGGCAAATGAAAGCTAAGGAGGAAATGATGATGATGAATAATGAGGGAGATAAAGAGGAGGAGGATGAAACAGGAGGTTGTTATAAGTGTCAAACTGTAATAAGAATATGATGCCATAACTACTTTCCATGTTTGGAAAGAGACCAAATCCAGATTGCAAAAAGGAATGTCAAAGGAGATTGTGACATGTATAGTAAAATTTAAAAAATGATTCTCAATTGGAAAGACATATATCATACTTTCACATGTTTATTGAATCTAGACCTCAATAATCCTCTCTCTCTCTCTCTCTCTCTGGCTGTGTGTGTGTGTGTGTGTGTGTGTGTGTACACATGCAAGCATGAGCATGTGTTTGTGTGGGGCGAAAATAGAAAGAGAGTACGAGAAAGGAGGAAGAAGATGTAAGAGAAGAGAAAGGAGTACGTAAGATAGTTTAGTAGATATATGTGTCTAGAAATTAGAAGTAGACTTGTATAGGTGCAGAGAGAATAGCTAGGAGAGTATACAGGGTAGAACAAATAAGAATGAAGTAAGATGATACCTCTGTGTAGAGCCCTGTTGTCACAGCAAATCCCATTTCCTTGGAGAATCAAAAAGTAATTTAAAATTTAAAAAGAAGAGCATCAAAGAGCTGGTGCCAAGGACCCTAACAGCATCATTTTAACACCTGTTCTTTTGTGAGTCCTGCATCCTGGAGACAAGGAGAAAACTCTCAGCTGGAGAACAGGTGAAATAACAACGTACAGCTGAATGTTTGACCTTCACCAGGACATCTTCTCCAGCTGATAAATTAATTTAGTTTTCTTCAAAGCAAATATCACTTCCTGAAATATTGTGTTTGTGTCTGTATATAGGTTCAGAGCCATCAGGAGGACTCCAAGGAATATAATCCAATAACGGCACAATATCAGAACAAGCAGAAAAAAAATAGTAAAGCTAAATAGCCCTAACAGATCATGTTGCATTTCTAGACTTAGAAGATATGAAAATACTGAGGCCCAGGAAGGGTCAGAATGGGGTAGCAAAAGATGGCCGAGCAGAAAATGACCTAATGTTTCTGGCAATGCTCCTGTTCCAGCACTCTGCTAGGACAGTAGACAGCCTTGGCATTTAAAAGTAAAGAATACCATTGTTGAACCACTCAATAGACAATACAGATTTCCCTGAAGAACCAATTCTATTTTTACCAGAGCAAAACATTAATCCATTGGGTTATATAAAATGCTATCAACATTCCATAAAAAGTAAAGCCAAGAAAACAAAACAAAATAAAATCTCATGCTCTGCGATGAGCAAAAACACCATATCCCACTCAGTTTGATTTCCTCGGGGACTTCTATGCAATATTTATACTGACTCCAACTTGACAGATTTCTTTTGATAAGTTTTCACTCACTAATTGCTCTGGAAGTGACAGACAGTTGCTGTCCCATTGGCAATTTGTAACAACTGAGTAAACAGATATTTGGAATGCAATGTTTCAAATGATTGTGAAACTTCTCATGCTCCAAGGAAGAGACTGAGGCTAGTTATAACGTGGCACTAATTAAGGCAAAGGATCTAACTATGGGTTTCTAGTTTGGGGCAACCAAGTTGTTCGGAATGAACTCGTCTTAATTTTCTGACTAGATCTTTTATTCTTATCTGTGGACCAACAGTAGAGAATGTTTGGCTACTGTGCTTTAAAAAATAAACTAATCAAGTTATAGTTCAGATATGAGTAACCATTGAGCAAACCTACCCCCAGTGGACACCTTTTCCTGATGGACACTCTTCACTTTTCCTGACCCCACTTTCTTTCCATAGTCATGTGCTTATTTCATTGACTTTTATTCCAACAATGGCAAATGTATCATATTTTAAAAGATGCCTTTCTTGAATCCTCAGTTTTTAAATGTGAAAAGTTTGGGTTTAAACCTCTTCTACTTTACAGGTTCAGAAAATGAAACCTAAAGGAAGTCATGAATAGAACAGGACAGCGATTTGGTACCCAGCCAGGACAGGGATGTAGAGTGTGCTCAGTATATGAGTTGGTTTTGTTAGGCAGATATATTTTATGATTGTTGTTATTGTTAATATTATTATTATTATTTATATTACTACTATTATTATTTATTTTGGAATTAGAAGGTGCCTAATTTCTTCATCAGGAAGTTGAAGGAATAGAATGGGATGATCTCTCCATTTCTTCCAGCATTAATATTTCATAGTCTTTATGTCAACTTCAACAAATCTTACAGTCCAATTGTAAAAGAAATAAAGTAAGAAAAGACTCTCTCCAAGAACTGTACAGAGAGTTATTGTGGAGTCTAAAAATTGTACCAACCGGCCTGACAGGTTGTTCAGCAGTTAGGAATGCTTCCTGCTCTTCCAGAGGATTCAGATTCAGTTCCCAGCACCCATGATCAGTGGTTCACAGCTGAGTTTAATTCCACCTTCCGTAGATTTTATGTTGTCATCTTTTTGTTTCTCTGGGCACAAATGTACACATTTGCATATGCTCACACACACATGCGCACACTCACTCACACAAACATGCATATACCAATCACTCAGTTGGTTGAATCTGGGTTGCATTTTATAGAAAATTAACTACAATTAATAATACTCAAGAGATGTTTTTAACAGCAGAGTGTCCTTACTGTTTGTCAGTGTTATCAATACCTGACCTACATTTTGTAAAGTGTCTGTGAGGCTGAATTTCCACTGAGTCAGGACGCTATGAAAATGGGTATGAGAGATGTACTTGAAGCAAATTTGCAAGCGAAACAGTCAGTGTGAACATCTCTATTAGTTCACTGTTTTGTCAAGCAGTTGTTGAGTACTGAGCTTATATTTATATAAGCTGTACTCTTCGCACAGGAACGGACAACAGTGCTCACGAAATCATGGAGGTGCTGAGGGAGATGAATTGGGATCAGTTAGTAGTTTTCCTGAATAGGAGGCGTAATCACAGAGGATGATCCCTGGGTTGGCTGTTTGGAGACATGTACTGAGTCTAAGCTTTACTGCTTACCTAAGTACTTTCAGTTCTTACCTAAGTACAGGTAAGAAAATAAAAGGAGTTTCTGTCTATCTCAACTGAGACATTCATTAGTCACTAGACTTAACTCCTTTAAGATTATGTGATCATACCTTTCCTTTCCTTCTAATAAAATACCATTAAACTCGGGTGTTAAGTTGCTTACCTTTTTCTGACCTTGGGAAAAAGAAATCGTTGTAAGTTACTAGTTTCCTTAAAAACAAAACAAAACAAAACAAAAACCCCAATACAAAACAAAGCAAAAACAAAAACAAAAACAAAAACAAAAACAAAAAAACCATAACTCTCCCTCCCAGAAAAAGAGAACTGGGCCAGAAACCCCATGGGTTAATTAGCTTTGATGATCATGCATGCTACACACCTATCAAGAAAGTCCAATGAGTATGTTGTATGATGGATTTGTGAGTTACCCACAACGGTTGCTCTAGGTGACCTCTACCTATACTGAGACACTGAAAGATAAATTTAAAATAGTATGTGTTTTGTGTGCTCCAATAAATAATACTTTAAGGAAACATGAATACTGAGGAGGATACAGAGAGGATCTGAAATCTGCAGGCACATAAAGAGGATGAATGTTACACCTTTATTAATTAGAAGATAGATTTATGAGTATTTAACTCCTGTAACAACCATGATAACCCTTTGCAGCAAAAGTCAATGAAACTCTGGCTGTTACTGAAACGGCACCTTATAAAGAACGCTGTGTTGTATAGAGAATTTGGTACAGACTGTTCTGTGTATCAGAAAGGACACTTTAGGTTCTAGACACTAATATTATTTATCAGTGCTGGTTGGTGCAGAGAGAGCATGCCATACATCTGTCACATGGACTGTAAGGTGCCACTGCTATACCCATGGCCCACAGTTATATTGGACTTTGCCACACATATTCAGAATCATTCTCAATACAGTGCTATATAGTCAATTGACCCTATGTAAGTGGCATGGACTTAAAAAAAAATGCCAAATGGCTTATCATCTTCACAACATAGGCTAACCACCACTCAATGGTAAAGCCCAAACATGAACTTGTCCAGAGTCCATTGCCACAGCCCAGATGTCACTAATAGAAAATTCCACGCACAACATTTTTTCATCTACAAATTATTTAATTATTGTATAAAGTTACCTTTGGACCATGTGAATATATGCATATGACTTACAAGTGAGTTTTTATATTGAGAGTTAGTGTCTTATCCTGATGACATTTCATTATGTATGTGCAAAGAGTCAAGAATTCCAGAGAATCTAAACTACTTATGGTCACAGGCATTTTGGATAAAGGTCAGTCAACCAGCACTGACTTGGAGGAACAGAACAGAACAGAACAGAACAGAACAGAACAGAACAGAACAGAACAGAACAGAACAGAAGTGGCAAGGAAGAGATTAGATTCGTGCTAAATCTCACCCAACCTTGTGGCAACATTTCTAAAATTAAGCCTCTGACTAAGGGGCTTCTGCTCTTTTTCCCATGATATTTTTAGTACATGTGACTTACTCACTGAGATGTGGCAGTGGGGGTGTGGGAAGGCAGATGGCCAAAGTGCCATTTTCTAATGCACAAGAGTCCTTGAATACTACTCTGGATGTGGCTTAAAATCTCCTCAATTTTATACAACACTTATTTTCCTGCCACTATTTTGCTGGGAAAATTGGGCATTTTTCTTGGGGGTGAGAGTATTCCTTGGAAATTTGTGAGTGGAGTTAAGGGATTTAACTAGGAAGTAATTTAACACATTGATATGATGGAATGAAATATGAGATTCACATGAATTGTAATGACAAATGGAGAGGCTTCAACTAAATCTTACACTTAAGAGCTGATTGCCTTGTAATGTACTCCTAGACTCCCAGGGTAGATTCTGACTCTCTTTTGCTTTTATAGATGTATCCATGAAAAGTATAAAAAGTGTGTTTTGATCTCCAGCTAGAAAACTCTGGGTAACCAAGAGCAAGTGTGTGTGTGTGTGTGTGTGTGTGTGTGTGTGTGTGTGTGTGTGTGTGTGTGTGTGTGTGTGTGATGTAGATGCTGTAGTCTAGGAACTACATTTACATTGTCTTCTGACTTTAAAAACTTGATTACGTTATCTGTTGTTTCATCAGAGATGCCATTGGCTGACATGAATTCCAGTGACGAACTGGCATAACGTCCCCAATTTTCTGGTCTATATAACTTCCTAGGGGGCCATTTCTGGCCATCAGGATTCCCAGGTAACTAAGTTTTCAGCACATGCTTTAGGTATAGAAACAGAGAAAACCTGGGACTGACCCTCTACGGAATAATTCCAGTGGTATGATACAAGAAAATAAAAAATAGATGTGACTCTTTTGATGGGGTAAACATGGGTTGGTAGTGATCTAATCTGCTCAATGTGGCTCATGCAGTCAAGCTGATACAGTTTTTTAGTAGATTTTTATGCCTGCATAGAACCAGTGGGAGATGAAGAATGTTACTTTCAGTTATTTGTTAAGAACATGGAATTTTAAGAAATTAAAGATCGCCTCCTATTTTATAGAGAGCCAAAAGACACTGGTGGAGTTCATTATAGGGGCATCTTGAAGAATGAGGATAGCTGGTGTCTAGAAGTAGAAATCTTTTGAAGCATGAATGCCCTTTGATAGTCAAGTATAAATACTTTGGATACCATAGAAACTACATGCTCTTATAGAGATGCCTATCAAAGTTCAATATCAAGCTTAGAAATAACACCACTCTTTATCTGGTGGTTGAAAACAGAAGAAATCAATGATAAACAATTCTTGGCTCAATAATTCAGAACACTTCACTACCTCCAAAGTCTCTGTAGATTTTATTAGCCAGATTCCTTTGCCTTTGGGAAAGGCAACTCCAACGAGCTCCCAAATCCAGGGCTCTGAGTTCACAAAATGTTTTGATCACTTCATCACCCTATCACTCCCTGCCATTGGCCTATTTGTAGTATTTATGTTTCCTGATGCTGTGGCAAAAAATGTTTGACAAAAACAAGGGAAGAAATGTTTGTTTTGGTTCACGGGTTGAGGATTCATCATGGAGGGAGGCATGATAGTTGACATATGGACCAGCTTGTCACATTGCTTCCACTCATAGGAGGAAGAGATATGAATGCTCAGTGCTCAGCTCTGTCTTTTATTTGGCACTGTTAGGATGCATCATCTCACTCCAGTCTAAAAACGTCCCTGCGAACATACGCAGAAGTTTGTCTCCTAGAAGGTTCTCGACTTTGCTGATTATAATCCCTTTTGCAAAAAGCCATTTTTCTGCTATAAAAAGTAATATCTCTCAACAGCAGCAGCAGCAGCAGCAGCAGCAATAGCAACAGCAGCAAATAATTTCTTTTTTGCCTGAAAGTAACTAACATACTGTTTACTTCATATACTAAAATTTTATTTTACCTGTATTTGAAAGGCTTAGTAGTTTACTCCTTCTCTATCTAGTGGACTTCAGTATTGCATGCAGAAAAGTATACATATGGGAGGAAACTTTTCTTCCATTTCTCCAGTGCTGTGCTGCTTACTAGACAACAGTTGACTTGAACTAGACTTTTGAATGTCAGAAGCTTTCCTTAGCATTGATATCACTATTCAACTCCAGACCAAATGTGCTAGCAAGAAAGTTCCTTGGTAATGGGAAGGCATGATACTTTCATTAAAATGTTGATACCATTGAGATCAGAGGAAGGCAAAAATTCTATATTAATAGCTCTTAAGTTTTAAATTATGATGCCTAAAGTCTTTTCCATTAAGAACAATTCTTCCCCCACTCCCTTTTCGCCTCTGCTCTTCTTCCTTCCTTCTCTTCCTCTATTTCATTTTTCTGTTTTTCCTAATTCACTGACGCCAGTTTCTTCTGAAAATATCTGAATGATTGACTATCTAAGAGGTTGAGGTCAGCTTACAGCCCATAACTGGAGCTAAAGATCACATGGTGATGATCCCTCTTGAGTTACTAGATGATACTAGTGACATGGCCAGATCTCAGCTACTCAAAGGTGGCAGTCAGCTCTAGCCTGAGATATTTCCATGCAAAGAGGAGATTACACTGCTTCTCTTGACTGGTTCCTCTAATAAGGTTACTTATTAAAACCCATAACTATTTTCTTAAGACTTTTTAATCTTTAAGAGCTGGGATTTGAACCCAGGGCTTTGTATATGGTAGGAGAGAAAGGTGCTACACAGATTCATCTATGGCTCCTTAAAGATACTTATAACCATGATACCATTTATTATCAATATTTAAAAATGGACAAAATAGGAGATAGGCATAATCTAATTCTGTCTTGTTACTTTAAGCTTATTAATTTCTGAGGACAAAGAGAATTATTCAACATGGAGCCAAGAGGGATACTTAGAATTGATGATTTGTGATAAATGTGGAAATGTCAATTAAAGTATAATTATTTACATTTTTAATGGCTCTAAGCAGTAATATGACTAACTGAGTAGGCTTCCAAGCAGTAATAACCAACTCCCATGCAACTCATTAAAATACAGCCTTTTCACCAGATTATTACAATTTTACACCCTGCTCAATTAAAGATGTGATCTAAGATTCAGATAGTTAATATTCAAATTCTGAGCATTTATAAATTAGCCCTTAATCAAATTTTTCAAAATCTCTCTCTGTCTGTCTCTCTGTCTCTCTGTCTCTCTGTCTCTCTCCCTCTCCCTCTTCCCCTCCTACTCTCTCTCTCTCTCTCTCTCTCTCTCTCTCTCTCTCTCTCTCTCTCTCTCTCTGTTTACGTGCACAAATCAGGGTTTAAGTCACATTTGGTCACATTAGTATGCTCTACTATTGTCCTACATCCCAGCCCAATTTTCTTTTTCTTAGCAATTTTCCTCAGCTGTTTGTCAGGCAACAAGTCTTTATTCCTGTAACATCAGTAAGAAATATGAAGATGAGTTGTAAGATTGAACAATTATTACTTATTGCCCAGCATTCATTGACCAAGTAAGGATCATACAACATAAGATATCCAATCTGACTTGACCAGAAAGGGACTTTTGAACCTTCTGACTTCAATAATGGAGGTCATGAACAAGTGCTTCTATGCCTAATGCACTCTGACAAGGAGCTGGTCAGAGGAGGTGACACAAGGACCCAGATGATAGCACAAGGAACAAACAGACATTTGGGCTCTTCAAGGAAATTAACTGAAAAGAAGCATTCTTATTTCTCCACTTATATCAATACATTCATTTACAAAAATCCTTTAGTGTCTCCCAAATCCTAGGCTTTGGTTCCCTGTAATCAAAGCATCTTGGCCAATACAAACTTATGTGACATCTAAGTGATATCACACATTCCTTCCCAACGTTAATAATAATGCTTTACTCTTATTTTTATATGTCTGCATCCTTATTTATATATGGATTTTTTTTGGGAAGTCCTTTTGGCTCAGATTGCCATTTACCTGCTCCCATTAGAACAGTTCATTTTAAGATGGCCTCTTAGACATAGTAGATTTCCTACTACCACCCTTATAATTCTACAAGGCAGTAATACAAAGAAAGACCTGAAAGAAACCTGCAAGAAAAATTCCAGGAGAAAATAGTATCTATTAATGACATCTCTATTTGATATCTAATCAAAATCAGAATTATTTTTACCCATTCATTGACTATGACACCTGTACAGGGATTTGAAGTGAGATGCAGCTGGCCCTGCATCCTTGCTTTGCCCTAACTCTCAGTGGAAAGTTCCATTCCATCTAGGACTCAGATATTCTCTTTTGAGCAATATAAATAATAATATTGATCACATAGTGCCATTGAGGGGCTTAAGTGAAGTACTGAAGAGAAAAGACTAATTATAATTAGCTCAGTATCCAGGACATATTATTTTTTCCAATAAACACTAAGGTTTATTATGATCAGTGAGCAGGAAAATGATGACTAGAATCATTTGAGGAATTACATACCCATTTCAGTGCATTTTAAAAATCAATTCTAAATCATGTACTTATGTTAGCGGAACAGGATGGGATGCTAAATTGACAGAGCTGTACACAACACTGATATATCAGGACAGTACTTTATTTCTCTGCACTCATATTCACCTATGTTAATGCATTTGATTCACCTATGAGATAATGCTGTCTTCACCCCAAGCATGAAAGTGGGGAAGAGAATGAAAATGTGATGGGTCAAATGCAACCTTAAACAAGTCAGTCAGAAAATTACATCTTCTCACCATCTGTACGATGTCTATTTTACCTATCCACTGCTGTAGCAAAATCATAAAGTTAATCATAAAATAAGTATGTTCTCTTACCTTCTATAATCCTATATATGAAAGGATTTGGTGCTATAAAATCAATAGAAGCATGTCATATAATTAAAAATGATTCATTTGGGATTTAACTAGGTGAATTTAGACTTAGTCCATACATTACAGGTTATAGCTGATATCCACTGTAGAAAAAAATATTTCTAGAACTTTCCTTTGTCAGAAGTTGGATGAATACCCAGAAAACAAATACTTTTCCTTCTTTCCTTCCTTCCTTCCTCCCTTCCTCCTCCCTCCTTCCTTCCTTCCTTCCTTCCTTCCTTCCTTCCTTCCTTCCTTCCTTCCCTTCCTTCCTTCTACCTTCCTTCCTCTCTTCCTTCCCCTCTTCCTCCTTACTACCAGTACTGGAACCAATTACACTAGACTTTTTCCAGCTGCACGTTTCTTGCAGGATGGGAAAAGGCAGCACAGGAGACAGGTTCCATTGGACTCTGCAATCTTCTCCAGATCCCTTCATCTCTCTAAGCCACAATTTTCAATTTTCTCACATGTGAGGAAGCGGTAACAACCCATCACTTCATAGGCTTGATGGTCTAATGGGCCCATACATGTGAAAACAATTTGTAAACAATAAAATACCAAGACCCGGTGAGAAATCATTAAGGGGCCGGGACTGCAGAAAGATTTGAACTTGCCTACAAAGCCTCACCTAATTGGTATCAGCTGCCATGATGCTGGCTCAGGATTTAAAGGATGTTCTAGAATTCAGAAGGAAAAGGAGCTGTAATTGATCTGTGATGACTGACAAGGGAACAGGAGTGGGCATCACCATGCGTGTGAAGAATATTTAAGGCACTGCCTGCGTAATAAGTTTTGGCTAGAATAGAAAAAGGAGGGCCCTGTATAGGAAGGAAGGCCCAGCATCTTGAGCACAGTTTCTCTCTTCACTGGTCCTGGAACATTCTATAAAGTGGAGATTACTTTAAAAAATTAATGCGTTGTCATGAGACTAGAATTAAATAGTGTATCTAATAGAATTCAGGAAAGTAAAAAGTAGCATTCAGTAGAGACAGATGAAGAATATTAGAGAATTAAAAACATTACATGTGCAGCCATTGCTTACCACTAGAAAATACTTCTTTTATGTGGATGAAAAGAAAATTTAATTATTCTTCTACATTAGTGGCAAAACAATACAAATCTGATGTTCTTAACTGCGTGTTAGTAAAGATGTTTTTCCCACCTTCGATTTCTAGCTCTTTATCTGTCACTTTAAATTGGCTGTTTGACAGATGTTCAATAATTGACACAGCTTATCTTTGCCTCTCAGGCGTCTTTCCTACACAATTGCCAGCATTTTCTGTTGCCATAGCAACAGTAAACATTAATGATTATTCCAACATGCCATGGGGATTTAAACACATTCTTAAAAGTTCCCTCAAGAAAGAAAAAAAAATCTATCTCTGGCAAGATGGAAACTATTATATGATTTAAATTCCCAAGTTATTATACTTACTATGGATAAATACATAAATCTACTTCTGTAGTTTTTGCATAAGTAATCATTTTCCTTCCCTTATGATGAACCAAAGATGTTTTTGAGAAGTCAGAAATTTGTTTTCTCCAATGTAAAGTGGAACAATTCATCTAGATATATGGTAAATAAGAAAAAGGGAAGGTATTTATTCTTAATGTAACCAAGTCAGTATTATTTCACACAATCTGGGAGCAAGCCCAAGTCCCTCCCATCTTAAAGGCTCAAATGTCCCACCAGTATGTGTGAAGACGCCTGTCCTGACCATGCAAATGGTCAGCTTTAATAAGAAAAGCATAGATGGGGTTACTACTGGAACTACTTTGAAAGTAAATATTTATCTGAGTATAAAATTGAAAATAGACAGTATACTGAGCATTTTTGACAGATATTTCAGGCTTGGTGTAGAAAATCACTGTCTTCTATTTCCTATGCCACTCTGTAATGCTTAAAGAAGGAATTGCTAACATTAAAATGGAAAGACCATTTTATGCTATGCACACCTTTTATGCTAGCACTTAGCCACCAGAACCCAGCAAGATCTCTGTAGTTTGAGGACAGGCTGGTTAACACAGTGAGTTCTAGGCTGGCTGGAGTACATACTGAGGACCTGCTACAAACAACAACAAACAAAACAAACCTTATACAAATAGCCCATACTTACATCCTCTGTGTAAGACAGTAAGCCCGGGAGTACTGAGCTCAGTTTCTTCAAGGTAATAACTAAGCTGAGATCACTAGTGGCTGAATTGTTTAGATTGGAGTCTCGATCTTCACCCATCTACATTACCCGATCTTGTGAATTTTGGTGGAATACCTTTGCTTTAGTACATGTGTATATAAACTAATTCAAACTTCCATCAATTGCAATTACTTTGTGTCCCTTGATCTTGTGTAAAGTAGGGAGTGACAGATGTCCATGCTCTCCTGTGCTAGACAAAACACTAGGTAAATGCGCCTTTCTATTCCCATCTGTGACAGCTGAGCTCCAGAGTCTAACCAGCGATGAGAGGATTAGCAGGAGTCTCGAAGAAGCCACTAAAATCTCATCTTCCTTCACGTCTTAGTTTTTTCCCTTCTTAAAAAATTACTGTATATATATATATATATATATATATATATATATAAATATGTCAACTATCTTGTAACTGTTACTCAGTGGTTTGAAATGTGATCATACCCTCAGGATTATCTACCTCAAGAATATCAGTATAATCCAAGACTGAAATCATATTCTGGAGTACAAATTTTAATCGCTCATTTAACAAATACTAAATATATTCTTATTGTGCATAATGTATTGTAGGTACGAGCACACAGGAAAAAAACACACACATTAGGGGTTGTGCTATAGTAAAATCAATCCCAATCATGAATCTAACATAGATTCTATGATGCATCAAATAGTTCTTTTGGCTTGAAATAAGACTCCAGAGAGGAGATGTGGGCTATAATTATACTATAACAATAAAATATTGACTGGGAATCATTTGGTTTGGGGTACTATTTCCTCCTCTATGCTACAACTGGTAGATTCACCCAATTTTTCTTTTGCTTTTTCTTTTTATTTATCCCAATTTTTCTAATTAACCATTTCTCTCCAACTTTCAGATGTACCTGTGTCTTCAGCCACAGACTTTGATTCTATATCGGCCAGAACATTATTTCCTACCTGGTGCTGCTTTCTTGACATTCATATACTAGAACTGGCTTAAGGATAGGCACGTCACTCAAACTGGCATATGAAAAACAGTTTTAAATCTTCTGTTAAACTTGCCAGAGACAGGAAAGTCTTTTCTGCTGGGTTACTAGGCAGCAAGAGACAGTACAAGGAAAGCAAAGTTGGGGGATCAACGGTTTCTAAACTCAGACCTCTTCAGGTACCAAATCTAGCTGTGTCTTGTGGGAATTTTCTGCCAACAAGTTGCCATGTTTTTAAGGAAGCTTCTCTTAACTGGGATTTCACATTACCAAAAGCTTCCTAATTAGGAGAAGTATTTGCAAATACAGTATTGAAGACTATCACAGGATCTTGATAGGAGACTTCTAAAATGTGTTCTGCCTTCTTAGTCTGTTAAAAACAAAATGCTTCCTCTTGTCCACCATGAGCCCTGCTCCTGCCTTAACATGTTCCTGGTCCCTCTGCTCTCATCATTCCCCAGATGATTTCTCCCTAGCCTCTTTCTAATTGAAAACTATGTTGTCAGAAAGCCCAAACTAAGATTTAAATTATCTTTAAGTAGGAATGTCAATCAGGTTGGTATTCCTTAGAACTGTCTCCATACTATGTTTCTTCTGATGTATGCTGGTCAAGATTCGGAAAAATATAAAAGGGTTGAAAGGAATGTTGTTCTTCACCAAGCACTCAATGCTTATCTGCAATGTCCTGGGCAGTGGGGTGCTGGTATATGATGAATTTGCACAGGACAGACTCATGGTACTACACTGCTAACAGCCTGCCTATTGTGTAAAGGAGGGTGTATGGCTGCATCTGGGCCAGGTCTAAGGGCTCCAGAGTTATTTTCAGCCAACTTCAAAAGCACGAAACAATCACCACCTGACAGGTCAATGTTAGCTGCAAAGGACAAGATACCTATAATTTTAGCATCTCTCCAACCCTTCAGATCAGAAATTGCTGGGTGAACATTGATTAGCTGACCCTTGCTGATGATACCTGACCCAGGGTGCACTCGTTCTGCTTGTGGTAAGAGTCTGCACTTTTTTTTTTGGTTCACATAAGCTTCTTAACTCAGACCTGATGAGCAAAAGGGTGAGTTCTGTCCTCAGTTGTATTTGCTTCTGGATAATCGTATGCGCCCTTCATTGACCTCTAAGGGATGGGTGCTAAGGTCAGTTTAGCTCTTACAAGAAACTGGAAAGTCTACATATTTTTTTCTTTTGAAACCTTAACCTTTCTCTCCTAAGTATGGTGAAGAGCTGAGAAAATGAAATAACTCAGTGCAGAGAGCTATAGTCACACACTTTGATCAGAGGACAAGAACAGAATAGACAGAAGGCAAGTATTGATAAAAGTGTTCAGCAGTTTGGCCTTGGAATCCTGCCCTAGTGAAAGGTAATGGATGAGGGGTTATTTGATAGCCAAGAAAATAAATACCTGTGGCAGACAGCGGGGATGGGTGGGCTGTGGGTGAAAGAACTTGTGCATATTTTCATACTATGAAATGTGCCCAGATTTTAGTGTTGTACATCTCCAAAGGCAATTCTTAAAATGATGGAAAAATCAATAGAGACTCTCTTGTCTGGATAGATGGCTCAGTGGTGAAAGTCACTTGTCCCCATGCCTGACAACCTGAGGTTAATTCTCAAGGGCTTCAAAATAGGAGAAGAAAGCTGACTCGTGGAGGTTGTTTTCCAACCTCCATATGCATGCGCATATATATATATGTATATGCATATATATGTATATATATATGTATACACACACACACACACACACACACACACCTAATAGATAAAATAAAACGTTGATAGCAATTTTTAACAGACATGCTCATAGGCTATCTCAAAGAAATAACAATTGATTACTGAACTCGCACACAAAAGGCATGCTTGTTGTCACAACGTCCCAGTGATTGAGACGCCATGAACTGAACATCACTCCCTCTGAAGCATGCCGAGATTTATTTTGAGAAAAATCTGTGCGATAAAAGATCTAAATGAAAAGCGTAGAAGACTGAAGTCTGAGGCGGCACTGGAGCATGAGCATTAAGAACATAAGCGTCAACTGAAGCAGATTGAGGTTCTAAAAGCGACCCAGTTCTCAGTCATCTGCTCTATCTGCTTCACGTGGAAGAGCGGGAGAATAATTGGGCCTTTTCTCCCAGGATTGTTCCGAGGATTTCACTTCCTTTGCTGCTCTCAATATATCGACAGCAAGATTACAATTCTTGGTTTCTTAAGCTGTTTGCGGAAAGGCACCAGCCAAGCTGGTGAAATGGCTCAGCAGGAAATGCTGGAGGCCAAACCGTCAACCCGTGTTCAACCTCAAGGACCCACTTGGGAGCAGGAGAGAACTGCATGGTGTCCTCTCACCTCCATACACATGTCATGGCGCCAGTAAGCCATGTCCCCAAAGTAAATTATATACAAATGTAAAATCTTTCTGATTATACACTCTTAGGACTGGAGAATACTCTGGAAAGTTTGAAAGCTTGGTTAGGAGGGTGGAGTCATAAAGAAATATCATATTTACATCTGAAGTATTTCATGAAATCAACTCAACTCAATGGCTATTTCCCACAGTTTGTATATTAATACTCTTTATTTAAGTTCATTTAATATTTAGATAATTAAATGTATTTTACCAATAGTTTGTTACAATGCAAGTGTGTTCCTTATCATTTCATTTGCCTATTTCTTTAAATTTCATAATTTCTAGGAGTTGTCTTTTCCAAATAATCTGTACTCATCTTGTGCCATTCGCTGTCATTGATGGATTAACTTTTCTTTAAAAAAAAATACCATGTTAATTTTTATGGTCCTCACCATCTATGGCAAACTAGAGTGCTGCTCCTGGGATCATGAGAGTGGGAGAAGTGGCCCTGTTCCTCACGGGCTCCAACATCCACAGAGCATGCCCTGTCCTTCATCTGAGCAGCAGGTCAAGAGCTGGCCCTGATTATGGGGCTTTCAGTAAAGCTGTCCTTCAGTCCAAGTGTGTGAAAGCGAGAGAGGGGGTAGGTGACCGTCCGAGAAATCTCTTAGGCCAATCCGGGGCTTTGAATGATTCCATCCCAACATCTACCTCATCAATGAATTGCTGGAGCATGTGAACAGGCCAGTCCTACTGATGCAAAACTTTAGGATCTCTATGACACTGGACAATAGGATATCTGAGTCCTCTGATGACTTTCCCATATTGTTAGACTGAATATGAATCTTCAGCCATGGGGTGCCTCTATTTACCAACATTACCTATAGTGTTAGTAAAGGAGAGGTAGGTTGAAAGAGCCTCTTCCTGTCTTTAAAAATAGATATATTTTTCTTTAATGTCTCTTAAACAGACTCTAGCTCATTGGATAGTACAATTTTCACTGAACATCTCTGCACAGGCTTCTACCAGGGCATTCAGAGCCATGTTGCAGTTGGCGTTGCTTCCATTAAGGGATCCTAATGGTGTGCTTTACAGGTATGATGGCTGATCAAGGAATGATGGAGACAGGAAAGCAGGTGGCTTCTGTCTTTAAGTGGCCCGTGTTACGCATTTGGTCATAGCAATAAGAAAAGTAACTAATGCATATCCTCAGCTGTTACTGAAACTTGCATTTCTACAACTCAAAAAGCATTACCAAACCAGCCCTTTGCCAGCCTGCAGCAAATATTTTATGTTGACTTAACTGCTTAGTACTAGAGCCTAATATAGCCCTGGTGGCTTTAATATAAAATGTTGTAATTGCGACCATGAAATTTCTCACTCCGAATAAACACCATTCTCAAATAGGAGGCTTCTGTCATGTAGTGCTAAACACTCGTAAGAAAACAAAAGCAACAAGGAGAGGGATGACAAGCACTGTTTTAGAAACTTCAGGGAGGAGGTGAAAATGAGCAGAGATCTGAAATGAAGAGTAGCAAGCCTTGGAGTCTGAGGGGGAGGTGCTTTCAAAACAAGAGAGCAGGCCCAAGGCCACACTTAGGAAAGACAAGCTATACTGTCCTTGTCAAGCAGTATGTGGATGAAAGAACCTGAGGGAGAGATTGAAGCTACAACCAGGGTCCAGTTTATGGGGACTACTGATCATTTGGTTTAAGTGAGAACAGATACTTTTTAATATTTAAACATAAGGAAGTCAAGAGTTGACCCATGCTTAGAATGCTTGCCTTAGTTCCCATGATAACAAAAGGCTACAGAGGCACAGGAACAGAGGTAGGGATACTGGTTAGAAAGGGATTGTAAGGCTTGGAGTGGTAGAAAGAGAAGAGTGCTTTCGATTAGATTATGTTGTGAAGATTTGGGGAATATTTTGAAGAAGCTGTAATCAAATTTCTCTAAGAAGTTGGAAGGTAGAATAAAGAAAAGATGGTTAATTAGACTGCCTCTCAATGTTAGTCTTGAGCCACTGAGATTCCGGAATTCTTTCCTGAAACGACAAGCAGATAAGATGTAGGGGGAAAATCAAAATCTTGGGTTTGACTCTATTATATTTGAGATAATTTGATAAATACTATAGCAACTATAAAGGTAACTGATGTATACATGAGTCAAGGGTTTAAAAGGGAGAACTAAAGATAGACATTTTAAAATATTGATATGAAGATGGCTTTATTTATTTTGCTTATTGTTATTCTTTAATCTTTATTTTACAGTCCAAACTTTATCCCCCCCCCACTGGGTCCATCCTCTGACTGTTCTACATCCCACACCTCTTTCCCTACCCCAGTCTCCAGAGGATGTCCCCACCCCACCCCCACCATATCCCACCAGACTTCCCGACACTCTGGGCACCAAGTCTGTCAAGGGATAGGTGCTTCTTCTCTGATTGAGTTCAGATCTAGTAGTCCTCTGCTATATATGTGTTGGGGGCCTCATATCATGTGGTATATGCTGCCTGGTTGGTGGCTCAGTGTATGAGAGTTCTTGGGGGTCCACGTTAGTTGAGACTCCTCGTCTTCCTGTAAAGTTGCTCTCCTCCTCAGCTTTTTCCAGTTTTCCCCTAATTCAACCACAAGGGTCAGCAGCTTTTGTTCATTGGTTGGGTGTAAGTATCTGTATCTGACTCTGTTAGCTGCTTGTTGGGTCTTTCAGAGGGCAGTCGATAGGCCTCTGTTTGTAGGAACACCATAGCATCAGTAATAGTGTCAGGCCCTGAAATCTCTCCTTGAGATGGATCCCAAGTTGGGCTTATCACTGGACCTTCTTTTCCTCAGGCTCTTCTCCATTTTTGTTCCTGCTGTTCTTTTTAGAAAGATGGCATTTAAAATTATGAGAAAGATAGAATCATTGAGAGGAAGCATATGCTGAAATGAAAGGCCTGGGACTGGAGTCTCAGGGCATAAAATGTTTCTTTAAGAAGATGGAAAATTGACAAGGAAAAGAAAAGAAGCCATCAAAGGATACTAAAATGGAAAACCCGTGATCTAGTGGTCAAACCAAGCTAGCTGTAGTCCTATAGCTAAGGGTACAAGGCTTTGCAAGAAGTTTAGAGTATTTAAATTCATTGAATGCTACCAATAGGTAAAAAAAGTGAGAAATGAGATTGTAGCTTTAGCATCAGCATTGTGGAATTGTTGCTGTTGCTGTTGTTGTTGTCGTTATTATTATTATTATTATTATTATTATTATTATTATTATTATTATACAGTTGCAGGTAAAGTTCTAAGTACACTGGATGCAAGAATCAATTAGACATATAAAAGTAACTGGTAACGTTTTTTCTGGAAAGACGAGCATAAAAATCAAATCATGGGGTCAAGCATTTTTCTGTTTTAAAAGTGAGAGGTGTTATTGGAGAATATTTGGATCTTGATGTATGTGGTAGTATAGAAAGAGAAAAATCCTCCAAGTAAGGGGAGAGGAGAAACATACAGTCAAACCAAGTCCCTGACTGAGGGATTACAATGGATGGAGTCAGACTCATGTTAGGGGCCCAGCAAGGTTTGATGAGTACATTCAAAGCACCCATCACCACAGTTGCTGCCCAACACAAATGCATGAACATTAATTGCTTGGAAAATTGTGACATTGATTTTCTGATGTCTCCTGTGGCATATCCCCTTTTGTAGGTCCTTGACATGCATCTTATTTTGATTCTACAAATTTTACTAGTAGATTTTCATTGCTCCTAAATTAAAGATCATTCCTGAGGATGGCCTCATCATTTTTGACTAAAAATGCTGCACATACGCACATGCTCGGTGCTCAGTTTTATTATAATGAAAGTGCTCTTCCAACTGCTTCTCTATTTTTAAAGGGGACTAGATAGGAGTCAAGCAGAAATAGTGGTGAATACAAGTAATCCCAGTGCTGAGATTAGAAGATGATGATATCTCTATTTCTATTTATAGCGATCTCTATATCTATCTATCTATCTATCTATCTATCTATCTATCTATCTATCTATCTATCTATCTATAAACAAATGATTAAATGTAGCAGATGACTAGCTTTTACATACTTCTCATTTATTTTAGTCCAACTAGATAAGGTCTTTTTTATTTTTAAGTTTTTAAAAATGATTTACTAATTTATTTTTATTTTATGTGCATTGCCATTTTGCCTGCATACGTGTTGCATCCTCTGAAATACTAGTTACAGACCGTTGTGAGCTGCCATGTGGGAGCTGGGAATTGAACCCCAGTCCTCTTGAATTGAAGCTGGTGTTCTTAACTGCTGAGACATGTTTTCAGTCCCCAGGTCTTCTATCTCCAAACTCTAAGTTAGTGGGACCAGCTTAGTCCTCTAACAGCATTCAACACCACTGATTAAGTTCTCATTGTGATAGAAAAGATTAGATTTAGTGCTTACGACTAAATCATCTATGGAACTTTTCCTGGGTGGAGAGCTCAGTGGCGGAAGGAAGAAGTCCCGCAATTGCCCCTCTTACAGTGAACCAGGCATAGTTTTGATGGCCATAAGACACAGGAACTTCCAGTTGAGTTCCATGGAATATACACCACACAGCAAAGAGCCTCAGGCCCTCAACAATTTTGTTGTAAAGGGCTGAATAAAGGAATAATATCTCTGGTTTGCTTGCTACATATACATCTGGTTTAGAATCAGATTTGGAACTGGTAACTTCATTTCTTAATTGTTGGCTAGAGATGGGATCTTTGCCTCAGTCTCTATAGTAGATGAACCTGATATATGGAAGTATAGTTTGAATAAGAAAATAAAAATGAGGCCGAAAAGGTGACTTGATATGAAAGAGTATTTATTATTCTTGCTGAGGACCTGAGTTCAATTCCCAGCACCCAGATCCTATGACTCACAACTGCCTATAACTCTAACCCCAGGATAACTGAAACCCTTTTCTGACTTCTACATGTATCTATATCAGTGAGTATATACTTCTCTCTGTCTTTTATGGAATATGTAGGATTATAAAAATGAACCTAGTTGAGTCATTGTAGTATATGGCTATGTCAGAATAGGAAGCAACTTCAGTTAAGAATGGAGTTACAATAACTACACTGGAGTCTCTGCTCTGTATGTGAACATAATCTTGCTCCAGAAGACGGAGTCAAAGACAGGGTCTACTCAAAAACAATATTAAATTGTTACTAATTTCTGTTTTTATATGTGTGTCATGTGTGTGAATGTGGACTTGGGATCAGAAAAGAGCGTCAGCTTTCCTGGAGTTGGAGTTCCAGGATTATGTAAGTGCTGAATACTGATCATAGGTTCTATGGAAGAGGAGTAATTTTATAAAAATCCATTTTTCCAGTCCCCAGGGGTAATCTTTTTGACCCCCGTTCTCTGGCAAGGGTAATAAAAGCAAATGAATTAGACTAAATTCCACTTAAGTCCACAGTATCCCTTTAATGTCTTTGTTTGTAGATCTAATGCAACAATAAGACAATTGTTGATCACTTACAGCTTTGAAAAGTCCTGTGCTATTTTTTTTAATGGTTAGTTCTGCAGGAGAATGCAAAATAGAAGAGCAGAAGGCAGTCTAGCACTGAGCACAGATACAAGAAGAGTCTCACTAGAAGGAAAAACCATACTGTCAATATTCTACTATTCTTTACTATTCTTAATTAATATTCTAAATACTTAACATTGAAAAATTTACACGGTGTAATTTTTCTTTTTTATTTCCATAAATAAAAGGTAGAAGAAGCAAGTATAATTTTGAGGGAGAAGAACAGAAAGTAAAATAAGAAATAAAAAGGAAAAAGAATGATCAGGGCTTTCCTGGCAACTGTGGGTATAGTCTCACACTTTTTTAGGGACAAAGCTGTCATGGGCCATGACATGTCATGGTTTGGTCTTCAGGACTAGTATGAAGGAGAATGTCAGCTCTGTAAGCAGGAAAAGATGTTGTGGTTAAAATGACCATTAGATGCAGTATCTGGTGAAAAGTGTCTATACTTGCTTCTCCATGGGCAATGACTTTTGCCACTAGGCTTTTTGTGCCAACTCTAAAATGTAAGTCTATAAAAATGTTGCAAGAAACTTCTTTTTGAAAGTTCTCTTTTGTCTCATTGTCTAAGTTAGGGAGTTCCACACATACATACAAGAATTTTAATTTGGTGTTCAAGTATTCCTGAGATAACTCATGGAAAAACAGAATTAACAAAATGTCCTTGTATCACTTTTGACAGTATACAGTGGCTTCTACTCAGCACAAACATCTGGCCTGTTCTCTTGGCATGCACTCTCGTGATGTTCAGTGAATCAGATGCCTAGTGTGACCCAGAGTAGTCAAATTCACTTGATGGTCTCATTGAGCCCAAGAAGGAATCACTCTTGGGTTCGTTCATAATGACAACTTGCTAATCCCCTTTGATGAAATTTATGCTAAATAGATCTTCTGACTCTCCCACATCCTCTGTCACCTCACAGCTGCCTTACTTCAGTTCAACTGCTGTGTGGACTCTAAAGTTTTGGCAGACTTATCGTGCATTTTGATTTTGTATGGTAACTTCACAAAGAATATGTCAAGAGAAACGATGGGCAGCAGTGAGATTTGGACAATTAAACATTCACATTCAGAGTCTTAGCTATTAGCTTCGATCAACTTTCCCTTTTACTTTCCTCTCCCCTTTTCTCTCCTTCTCTTCTTTCTTCTGTTAGTATTTTTTGAACAAAAAAGAAACACTATACATTACAATGAACTTTCAATTTTTTTTCTAGCCCTAAAACCATTCTCCTTTTTACTTGCATCTAATAAAAAGTGATAAGAAAATTCCAGTCCAAATAACAAAAATACTTACAAGTACTTTTGATTTACTTCAGAGAATTCCTTTAGGCTATTAGTTGGAAAATAGATGTTGACAACATAGTTGTCACATTATAGGACAACTGATTCACAAGAATAATTCTTTCCAAATAATTGGGCTTTCTCTCCCGGGATCCAGCATAAAAATTAGAAATATATCTCTGGAATAAAAATTTAGGAGCTGTGTGGCACTGTGTATATGTGAGGACTTTATATATACATAAACTGTCACCAACTAGGGGAAGAATGTCATTAGTTAGACACTCACTCATCACTTACCATTTCCGGAAACATCATTTGAGAGAATAATCTTCCTGGTTTAGATTTTATGAACCCCCTATGAGTTACAGATGCCATATGTCTCTTCATTGCCTGTCTCTCATATGACAGGCCCAGGGGCACATAAGAGGAGAAGCCCGGGGTTTTGGTGTGGGGGATTCATGCCTTTTGGAGGAACAGTCCATTATTAATGGCGAAAGTCTCAGAGTAGTTAATGCACAGTGTCAGACTTTCCAACTTGCACACAGTCCCCTTGGGAAGCGGTGCTGACAGATGTGTTGAAGGCAGAACTACAAGTAGAACAGGTAGTCAGCAGGGGATCATTAGTTCACTTCAAGATCTGGGGCTCCTGAGTGATTAAGAGGTAACAGCTTACACGAGCCAAGCATAAATTACATATCCCAGGATCAACAGTCAAAATGCTTCTTCATTTTTTTCCCTCCGCTAAGCATAGGGTCTCAGAGGCAAACACAGTCTATCTGTCTGTCAACAGACTTTCACAACTATTTCTCCTATCTACAAAAGGAACTGATCCTTCTGCTCATTTGCCTTGTGATAATCCATTTATATTGTAATTTCCAGTTCCTGTTGGAAATGAAATGAAAACATGGTAGGCTGCATGAAACAGAGTGACCATATCTCTGTTCAAAGTCACTTGGCACGGCAAAGAGATCATTTAAAGCTAGGATTAGGGAGGATTAATTTTAGTTTTACCTAGCTTGCTCTTTGAACAAGACTTCACTGTCATGCGATCATTTCTGTAGAGCTGCACGAACGCTTATGTACTTTAAGCTTAATGGATCTACTCTGAGACCCAAATTGGGGAGGTCACGTGCGGTTCTTAACAGTGGAGTGTCTTCAGTGAGACTTCTTCAGCAAAGCCTTTCTTAGTAGGAAGACTGAAAGAACGGCCTACTATAGCATGCTGAGCTTTGGCTCTCGGCATTTAATTGACACTTGATTTTTCACTGTTCATGTGCTCTCTGGAATGTTAGTACAAGTCAAGAAAACTCGTATTAATTGTATTTTCAGCTCTTCAAGACTACTGCTGGGGACATAATCCTCTGCTGGAATTTAAGGAAGGTTGTCCAGCTGACAGCAAATATAGAAGGCTGTCTCCTGTAAACTCAAACACTACATATTTGTCATAACACTTGCTTGCTGCTCTTGGAAGGGTGACTGTCCTTTCCTCCCTTCTTATTTCACTGGTTTAATCGATAGTGACAAACTTCACATTTCCCCAGTTAAGTATGAAAAAGACAATAAAAATTTTGTCAACAAGAACTTAAGTTTTCTAACCTGTAAATGAACCAGGACCCTTAGCATCATGCACTTACCCAGAAGCAATTTTTTTTCTTTTTTTTTTTTATTATTAACTTGAGTATTTCTTATTTACATTTCGAGTGTTATTCCCTTTCCTGGTTTACAAGCAAACATCCCCCTAACCCCTCACCCTCCCCTTCTATATGGGTGTTCCCCTCCCCACCCTCCCCCTATTACCGCCCTCCTCCCAACAAGCACGTTCACTGGGGGTTCAGTCTTAGCAGGACCCAGGGCTTCCCCTTACACTGGTGATCTTACTAGGATATTCAATGCTACCTATGAGGTCAGAGTCCAGGGTCAGTCCATGTATAGTCTTTGGGTAGTGGCTTAGTCCCTGGAAGCTCTGGTTGCTTGGCATTGTTGTACATATGGGGTCTCAAGCCCCTTCAAGCTTTCAGTTCTTTCTCTGATTCCTTCAACGGGGTCCCGTTCTCAGTTCAGTGGTTTGCTGCTGGCATTCGCCTCTGTATTTGCTGTATTCTGGCTGTGTCTCAGGAGAGATCTACATCCGCTCCTGTCTGCCTGCACTTCTTTGCTTCATCCATCTTGTCTAATTGGGTGGCTCTATATGTATGGGCCACATGTGTGGCAGGCAGAAGCAATTTTCTTAACTGGGTTGCTTTGCCCTCAGGGAACAGGGCTACAAATACATGTGTATCGGGGTGTGTGTGTGTGTGTGTGTGTGTGTGTGTGTGTGTGTGTGTGTGTGTGTGTATGTGTGTGCCTGTGTACCTGTGTACCTGTGTACCTGTGCCTGTGTACCTGTGTGCCTACGTGGGAACACCTGCATGTGTATGTGTGTGCCTGTGTGAGTGCACATCACATCTATGTGTATGTGTGCATGTGCATGAGTGCATGTGCGTGTGCATGTGTGTGTATGTATTCCATCATTCACCACAGAAAGCCAAGCTGTATGAGAATTACTGAGTGCAGATTTAATGTACCTCACTGAACACTTGCCCTTGGAGATTCTGAATGACTCCAGGCAGAGGAAAGCGGATTACTGACAATTCAGGTATTTTTTTTTTAGTGATACGTGTCTCTCAAGGAACGATAGGAAGGACAGCTACTTTAAATTGGCTATACAGAGTGGGTTTTAAAAGAACTACTAAAGCTGATAAACAACTTCAGCAAAGTGGCTGGGTATAAAATTAACTCAAATAAATCAGTAGCCTTCCTCTACACAAAAGAGAAACAAGCCGAGAAAGAAATTAGGGAAACGACACCCTTCATAATAGACCCAAATAATATAAAATACCTCGGTGTGACTTTAACCAAGCAAGTAAAAGATCTGTACAATAAGAACTTCAAGACACTGAAGAAAGAAATTGAAGAAGACCTCAGAAGGTGGAAAGATCTCCCATGCTCATGGATTGGCAGGACTAATATAGTAAAAAGGGCCATTTTACCAAAAGCGATCTACAGATTCAATGCAATCCCCATCAAAATACCAATCCAATTCTTCAAAGAGTTAGACAGAACAATTTGCAAATTCATCTGAATAACAAAAACCCAGGATAGCTAAAACTATCCTCAACAATAAAAAAGGACTTCAGGGGGAATCACTATCCCTGAACTCAAGCAGTATTACAGAGCAATAGTGATAAAAACTGCATGGTATTGGTACAGAGACAGACAGATAGACCAATGGAACAGAATTGAAGACCCAGAAATGAACCCACACACCTATGGTCACTTGATTTTTGACAAAGGAGCCAAATCCATCCAATGGAAAAAAGATAGCATTTTCAGCAAATGGTGCTGGTTCAACTGGAGGTCAACATGTAGAAGAATGCAGATCGATCCATGCTTATCACCCTGTACAAAGCTTAAGTCCAAGTGGATCAAGGACCTCCACATCAAACCAGACACACTCAAACTAATAGAAGAAAAACTAGGGAAGCATTTGGAACACATGGGCACTGGAAAAAATTTCCTGAACAAAACACCAATGGCTTATGCTCTAAGATCAAGAATCGACAAATGGGATCTCATAAAACTGCAAAGCTTCTGTGAGGCAAAGGACACTGTGGTTAGGACAAAACGACAACCAACAGATTGGGAAAAGATCTTTACCAATCCTACAACAGATAGAGGCCTTATATCCAAAATATACAAAGAACTGAAGAAGTTAGACAGCAGGAGACAAATAACCCTATTAAAAAATGGGGTTCAGAGCTAAACAAAGAATTCACAGCTGAGGAATGCCGAATGGCTGAGAAACACCTAAAGAAATGTTCAACATCTTTAGTCATCAGGGAAATGCAAATCAAAACAACCCTGAGATTTCACCTCACACCAGTGAGAATGGCTAAGATCAAAAACTCAGGTGACAGCAGATGCTGGCGAGGATGTGGAGAAAGAGGAACACTCCTCCATTGTTGGTGGGATTGCAGACTGGTACAACCATTCTGGAAATCAGTCTGGAGGTTCCTCAGAAAATTGGACATTAAACTGCCTGAGGATCCAGCTATACCTCTCTTGGGCATATACCCAAAAGATGCCCCAACATATAAAAAAGACACGTGCTCCACTATGTTCATAGCAGCCTTATTTATAACAGCCAGAAGCTGGAAAGAACCCAGATGCCCTTCAACAGAGGAATGGATACAGAAAATGTGGTACATCTACACAATGGAATATTACTCAGCTATCAAAAAAAAATGACTTTATGAAATTCGTAGGCAAATGGTTGGAACTGGAAAATATCATCCTGAGTGAGCTAACCCAATCACAGAAAGACATACATGGTATGCACTCATTGATAAGTTGCTATTAGCCCAAATGCTTGAATTACCCTAGATGCCTAGAACAAATGAAACTCAAGACAGATGATCAAAATGTGAATGCTTCACTCCTTCTTTAAAAGGGGAACAAGAATACCCTTGGCAGGGAAGAGAGAGGCAAAGATTAAAACAGAGACTGAAGGAACACCCATTCAGAGCCTGCCCCACATGTGGCCCATATATATACAGTCACCCAATTAGACAAGATGGATGAAGCAAAGAAGTGCAGAAGTGTAGATCGCTCCTGAGAGACACAGCCAGAATACAGCAAATACAGAGGCGAATGTCAGCAGCAAACCACTGAACTGAGAATAGGGACCCCCGTTGAAGGAATCAGAGAAAGAACTGGAAGAGCTTGAAGGGGCTCAGGACCCCATATGTACAACAATGCCAAGCAACCAGAGCTTCCAGGGACTAAGCCACTACCTAAAGACTATACATGGACTGACCCTGGACTCTGACCTCATAGGTAGCAATGAATATCCTAGTAAGAGCACCAGTGGAAGGGGAAGCCCTGGGTCCTGCTAATACTGAACCCCAGTGAACTAGACTGTTGGGGGGGGCGGCAATGGGGGAGGGTGGGAAGGGAACACCCATAAGGAAGGGGGAGGGGAGGGGATGTTTGCCCGGAAACCGGAAAAGGGAATAACACTCGAAATGTATATAAAAAATATTCAAGTTAAAAAAAAATAAAATAAAAAAAAAAAAGAGTTCTATGGCTTGTAGGCAACCTGTATGCCCTGTCACCATAGCAAAGGCTAGTGCTAAGATGTCTGGTTACTTTATGTATTTTATTTTATTTTATTCAGAGAATAAATATTAAAACGTCATGGCAGAGATTCCTGAATTCCACCATATTCTTTTAAGAAGACATTAGAATTGGGCATGAGGATCCCAATGGAGGAGTTAGGGAAAGGACTGAAGGAGCTGATGGAGATTGCAACCCCACAGGAAGAACAACACTATCAACCAACCAGACACTTCAGAGCTCCCAGGGACTAAACCAGCAACCAAAGAGTACACATGGAGAGACCCATGGCTTCCACTGCATATGTAGCAGAGGATGGCCTTATTTGGCATCAATGGGAAAAAAGGCCCTTGGTCCTGTGAAAGCTTGATGCTTCAGTGTAGGGCCACGGAATGGGTGGGCAGGGAGCACCCTCATAAAAACAGGGGGCAGGGGGATAGGATAAGGGTTTTGTGGAGAGGAAACATGGAAAGGGTATAATGTTTGAAATGTAAATAAATGAAATATCCAATAAAAAAGAAAAGACATTAGGAGTAAAAACGCTTTGACATACAAACATAACACAGAAAAAATTGTGATATACTGAAACCCTGTGAACTATTCTGTCTTTGGTTCCTTTTTTTGCCCCATACCCTCCAATAACTATGGGATTTCCTTTCATCTAGTAGGTCATAGTGTGCATGAATGAGTATACATGTGTTCACATGTGTGGTTTTGAGTTTGTGTGCACTGCACATGTGTCTGTGTTCACTTGGATCCCCAAAGTTGACATAAAGCATCTTCCTCTGTGGTTCTCCTCTGGACTTACTAAGATGGGGATCACTTAGTGGCACTCAGAGCTTGTCAGTTCAGCCAGAATGGTTACTCAGCTCTGGAGTTCTGAGTGCTGGGGTTACAGGCAAGCATCTCTGGTGTTTTGCATGGTCTCTGTCCACACAAAGTCCAGTACTCATATTTGCCCAGTAAGTGCCTTCTGCACTCAGCCATTTTCCCAGTCACTATGTTTGGATCTTAATTTATAAATCTTTATGTTTTAAATCTGGATATGGCTGGAGTTTTACCTACCAATTTTAGGGGGTGCTAGGAGAAACTTGCTCTGGGTTATTTGTACTTTGAAATTCCTTTCATTCTATATAATATACAAATATTCAAAAGTCTTAGTTTATGAGTTGCTAGGGAATATCAAATTTACTTAATATTTCATGGAGTTTTACATCTCTAAGATGGATTCTGTGTGTTTGTAAAGTACTTAAAATATTTCCTGACATGCCTACAGTGTGTTCCTAACATTCACATGTGACATCATTGCTTCTTTTGCTGTCTTTGACAAGTTCCGGTGCCAGAATTAATCTAGTTTCGTATGATAAGCCTCTGACTTGTCTGTTTCATCTTGTCTTTGCTCTGACACAAATTATTTGGCAAAGGAATTACTGTAAAATTTGAAAGATCTTTCTCATAAAATATATTTCCTAAGACACTTGAAAGAAGTAAACCCTTGACAACTTTTCATTCCTTCCGTGAGAATTGGTCTAGTTCCCATTTCTTGTTTCAATCTTAGTAGTTTATTCATTTATCCAGATGTTCACATGGTCATAGAATAATTTCGTATAGCTTTCTCTTTAGACTTTGCCTTTTCTATAAAATTGCTTGTTCTTTTTCATCCTGACAATGTGAACTTGTATTTTATTTGGAGAGAGCTTCCTTGGATATATTTTCCTATGTCTCTCAAAGGTTCACTTGAACGTGTCACGTGCACTATTTTTAATTTTGATGAATTTGTCTTTTTTTTTTTTTTTTTTTTTTTTTTTTTTTTTTTGGAGCTGGGGACCAACCCATTTTTAATTTTTGCTCTACCACTGAGCTAAATCCCCAACACCCCATGAATTTGTCTTTTATGTTCTTCTAGTCCATGTCTCTTGGGTGGTTCCTTTTCTTCCCTGTAACTTTATCAGGCAAATCCTTGTTACAGATTTTGATTTCTTCAGATCTTTTTTTGGAGATTGGGGAGCCCAGCTACTTGTACATCCTTGATCTTCCTCTAGTCAAGAAAGATCATCTTCTACCAAGCAGCTTCAAGGACAAAAGGGAGCAAAGAGAGCTCCAAGGGACGAGGCAGCACCTAACTATCCAGGCAGATCACCTTCAGCTGAATCAACACTGACAATGACTGTCCCGGCAGATGCCACTTGGGTGGCAGATGTCAGCCACTTCACCCCCTTATCCTTTGATCGGCTCCTAACAATAAATTTTAGGAGAGAGTCACATGAAAATAAACTTTTCATATATTCTGCAAGTACAGGTTTATCTATTCTCTCTTGTGCCACGTTTGAAGCCTTGTTTCTTTGACACCTTGGATAATGAAAATATGAGTTGAAATTTACACAGATTGATCTGTTATAATTTGTTGTGTTGTTCTTGTACAAAAGTCATCTATAACTAGTTGTTTATTTGATTACATTATGGAAAAACTAATCCTTATTAAATATTGTTTGAATTTTGTTCCTTTTTAACTTTAACGTAAGATCAATTATAGTAAGTATTACAGAGGTAACAGAAAAGGTACAGGCTGAAGACACCTGTGACTGTAGCTCAGTTTTTCCCTAGAATAAGCAGTATTCTAGCTTTAGTCAGCAATATCACGCAACTACAAAAAAATCCATGTGTATTACATTAAAAATAACCTTATCACAATATTAAAGTTCTTCACATCTTTACTTTCATTTATTCGGTCAAAAAATTAAATAATAAGCATGCTCTAGAAATTCCTCCTTGTATATCTGTTAGTAGTTTGATCTTTGAAGCCATATGTGGTAAATAATGCAAGTAGGATTTCTTGATGGTAATTAAAATTTTGGCATGAAATTACCTTTTCAAAACTAAGTGACTTTATAATTGAGTAATGCATTCATAATTTTATCATTAGTCAGATTTGGATTAGAAATTACAAGTCTGTTTTAGTAAAATAAGTGTTTCATGTCTTTACCTTTTGGTTTAAACAAGCATATATCCAACTCTGAGCTTGCTGTGTTTAATTTAGAAACTAAATGCTTCGCTCTTTTGTGGTAAGGTATATAGCACTGCCTACTTATATTCTGTAGTTTTTCAGGCATGCCTTGTTATTTTGATCTTTAATTTTCTCTGATTAGATTACACCCCTTGCTAAGTTTGAATGGTTTTGCAGTTGTACCCAGGATCATATGCATGCTAGATAGAAACTCTAGCAGTAGATTATGTCACCCCATTCTTTCCTTAAGTGATTTTACTGTTTTCTAATGTTGAAAGCCACATATATTTTTCTCTACTTCTGGATCTTTATTTTTTTCTTTTTATTAAAATAAGTAGTAATAGTGCTTCACTTTCCCCCCAAAGAGGAAAAATTTCACTATTCTACTACTCAAAAGGGGGACAAACTGCAATGTAATGTTAAACAGGTCACGACATTAAATAACAGCATACCATGTATATGCTGAGTCTGTCTTTATCAATTACTTTGATGACTCATGAATTGGAACTTTTCCCCCCATTTCCATATTTATGAAGTTTCTGATTATTATACTCTCATTCTGAATTCTGTATTAAAAACTTATCTAGTAAGTCATGCTTATCACTAATTCAATTTTCTGTAATGTTCATTTGAGTTTTTACTGACTCTGCATTGCAGACTTTAATTCTTTCTAATCTTTGCCAGTTCCTTTTAAGCCCCATTCTATATTACTGGCAACTCTTTATATGAGCATTTTTGTTTCATACGTAGAATCCATGTTCCTTTCCTATCTTTCTCTTTTCTATTTTTACTAAGTTGAACATGTAACAGGGGCAAGACTTACAGTTATCCTGTGCTTTCTTGTGTCACCCTTAAACGTGTAGCTCTTGTTTGTGTTTTGTATCTTGAGTCAAAGTTTCATATTTCCTTTCATCGCAGAATATCTCCTGATGTCACCATGAATTTTTTAAAAATCCACTCTTTATGAACACACGTTATCATCCTATCTTTAGTCTTTAGTTCTCCAACCATCAAAGGGCAAGCTATTTTGCTTCCACAAAATGACTGCACTGAGCTGCCAGACTTCTTATGTTAGATCTTAAGTTTGAAGTACTTTGACTGGCATTTCTGATTTTGAATTACTATCGTCTGGCTAGGAGCGAGTTGGTAAGAGTCAGAGAAGCAACGATAGGATTTTTATATTGCTCTATGGCTTCCTTTCATAGTAAACCACAACACATAGCCCTGAGTCCTATCTTAATATGCTATGGCAGTGCCTTTTAAAAAGTGATTTGTTGTTTTTAATTGTGTGTATGTGCACACATGGAGGTGTCAGAAGAAGGCATTGAACTCCTCGGAGTTGTTGTTCCAGGTGGGGTGTGGGCTGCCTGGTCTGGGTGCTGAGAACCGAATTTGGGTTCTCTGCAGGAGCAGCACAAGCTCTTAACCACTGAGCCATCTTTACAGTCCCCCAAATCGACCTCTTTGATTGGAACAACCTTCCTATTCAAGCATTACATACTGTTTTTCCCTTTATTCTTTTTGCTCTATTTTCTTAAACTTCACACTGAAACTTCATCATTAATCTTCTTACAGGAATCCTTGACACTCCAGTATACTCTATTTTCCTATTTCACATCAGTTACTGACTCATGTGCCTGCCCTCCTCCCCCTAACAACCAAGAGCAAACATCTCAATTCTGTTTGCTTACCTTCGTATACCACAGAGCATGAGGGGTCATTCTATGTTGCTTAGTTTTTGTATATGCCGTGTCCTCTACGTATACTTCATGGGTTCTGCCAGAGTCTCAGATTTTAACCCAGTTAGGTATTCTGACCTTTTCACCTTTGAACTCCTAATTCATGTGCTCCATCACAACCATTGGAAAAGAAAGAATTAGAAAGAATTCTCAACTCTATCTGTCTCATACATGGAATTTAAAGCTGTCACATCTGCCTATATTTTCAGTAAATAGGGGGCACAGAATAAAGAAATATGATACCTAAATGACCTACAGTTTGCTTTCAGAATTCTTTACCTTTTTAAAATTAAACATTGCTCAGTAAAAAGTATCACGCACTGACCTGCAGGTGCTTACAGCTCAAGTATAGTGGTATTTTCCTGGAGGGTGAATTGGTTTGAAGGAATGAAACAGCGTGTATATTCCAAATTGCTTCACAAAGTGCAGAAACTTTTGGATATGTCTTTATTTACGACAATTATTTAATTTTATGTATATGACCAATTTATCTGCATGTGTTTCCAATATGCACAAGTCTGGTGCTCATGGAGGGCATAGACCATGAAGTTATGAATGGTAGCCAACCATCCTGTGAGTTCTGGGAAATGAACCCAGATCCTCTGCAAGAGCATCAAGTGTTCTTAAGTGTGAACTATCTCTCCAGCCCACTGTCATCTAAAATGCTACATTATTAACTGTAACAACCTCTCCAGCTGTGCCTGCCATATGGATTTATGAATTCCTGTGGAGTATTATTATGACACATCCCCTTTTCCAGGGGTTCATTTTGACAGTGAAGATTGCGATAATGTGTTAACCTACAACTAACTAATGTGAGAAAAATGTAGTATGTTACAGTGAGAGAAGGGCTAAATTTTCTTGGCTCAATGTGAAATGGATAACTTATTTTGTGAATAGTATCTACTTAAGATGCCATGATTATTCTCTCAAGCAGGCTATGACTTAAAGACCTGGCATAGTTTATAATGCCAGGAGAGTTGGTCCCTTTATAATCAATGCATTTGATTTGGAATTTTCTATTTATTCTGTGAGTGTCAAAATCCCAAACCAGAATGGTAAACTCAAATCATCTAAGTTTGCAGCCCACTATGTTGGCATGGCAACCTAACTAAGAAGGCTGAAGTAGGAAGATTGCTAGTTCCAGGACAGCCTTGGGTACATGTTGAGACCCTATTTCAAAACTGTTTTTACATATTAATGTTTGTCTTTGATATATAGCCAGCTAATTAAATAATTTTTGAAAACAAGAATTCAGACACTATGTAGAATAACAAGGCTTTATCCTACCTTTAACACTTGCTGTTAATCTATTATCTATCATGATATTTATGTGTAAAGATGTTGTGTTGAAATCTATTTTCCTTGTATGCTAATCAAAATTTAATAATGAAGAAAATTGGTTAACTTCTTATTTGAGTCTAAGGTTCACAAGATCAAGAATTTTGATTCTGGAAAACATTTAATTTTTGAGCATTTATCCAGAGACTATGTTTAAATTCTATAACCTAACAAAGTATTTCTCATTTTCCTATGTAATTCACTATAATATCATGTGATACAATGCTGAAACTGTGTCAAAAGAACTATTCATTTCTTTTGTTCTCTTTTCCACTGAGAGTCATACAGCCTATTTCTACCAAGCATAAAAACAAGTGGTTCTCATGGATCCTGCTGTGAAAGTCCACTGCTTATTTACAAATACTCAGTCAGGCTCTTGTTGTTGAAGGATCAGCATTGATCATTTGTTCTGTTTTGGCTGGCTCATTCCTGGTAGCACTCTACTGGAAACATAATATGCTTTCACATCACTAGGCTCTTCATGTCCCAACTAGCACCTGTGATCCAAACCAACATCATGTTTTCTAGAGTGAGAAGCCCAACAAAAAAAAATTGGCATGTGGTAGAACTTCCTGAAATGATCAGTCTGTTGGTCATTCAGCCTCATGGTAAAATTTTTCACCTTATAAATTGCCATTTCCTTAAATATTGCATTGTATTTTTTTATTTGATCTATGGGCTTTTAGTTCTAAAAATCCAACTGGAGACAAACTCTGACATTTTTTTAAGGGCATAGAATATGGGGAGAAGTAAGCTTAAAAACAAAGAGTTATTCCTAATTTGAGCTTCAATCTATATAGAAAACATTCTACAAGTTCCTATGATTAAAGTACTAATAGTTGTCAAGGAGAAAAGGTGAATAATTGAGGTGATCACTAAGTAAATAGAATCATTGTTTTCTTCCCAATAAAGGACAAAATTATTTACATAAAACAAAGGAGCAAAAGTGGCAGAAAACAAAGCATTTGAAAAATATTTTTGCATTTTCAAGGAAATGATCCTCTCTTTTTAATTGTTTCAATAACTATTTATTAAGGGACATGAGTCTGTTTCTAAGTGTTATGACATGGCACTTACTGTAACCACCCAAGCATTTTAAATCCCTCCATTATCAGAATAAAAAAGAAGAGTGAAGGCAATAAGTATGAAAACTGTTACTCTTGGACATTTCTTAGAAACCAGCAGGTTAACAGAACAAAAGAGAACAAAACAAAAATGGAGGCTCAGCCATATAAGGTCTAGAATGAACTAATCTACAGGCACAGAATATTTTTCACAATAATAAGTTTGTTCTTTTTTCTACTAGTATATGAACAGTTGTTGCTATCTAGGTACTCAAAAGACTTATGAAACATTCCAGTTGTATCAGAAAGAGTTGACAAAGAAGTAAAAAAAAATCATGAGAGGAGCACCATAGAACATGTAGACCATCTTTAGAGATGACTGACACGGTCGGTCGCATTCATCTTACTGCTTTCGCTTTTCCTTCTTTTTGCTTGTTTATTTTTTCTTTGTTTTATTCTACAGGGAAGATATAGGTTATTCTTCTTGACCTGTAAGGCCTCTCTTCCTCCCCTCAACTTTTGTTGACTCTTTCTTTGAGTGATACAACCTCATACCTGAGAAGAAGAGAGCCTGTGCATGGTGTATACGGACAGATAATCCTCCGTAGTCCATATTCATAACATGAAATAATCTACTATGTCATTTTGGCATGGTGTAATGTGTATAAAACAACTAAGCATGGTAATGCAGCTCTTAGTTTCTTCTTGTTCTGTTAAACAATGAAGTGAAGATGCAGATTTTATGAAGATGATAGAGCTTGGATTTGTGAACTCTTCAACCTCATGACACATTGGTTAGTTCTCTCACAATTTATGGCTTCTCTCATTGGTAAAGTAATAGAAGAAAGGTTGGAATTGGCTCATCATATTTAGAAGATAGGAGCCCAGTTTCATATTGTTGACATAAACATACTAGACTTAAGGGGAATCAAATAAGATTTCCTTCAGATCATTTACCATTAAAAATTTAAAGATACCTCATGTCAGTGATAATGCATGTCTTTATATTACGACTAATATTTACCCCTCACTAAATGCTCCCCTCACTGAATTAAGATGAATATTTCTTTAAGAAGATATATAAGGTTCTCTAGCTAAGAACTAGAAATGAGGACAGGATACACATTGCACAGATTGTACTGCTAGTATTGGTTCTGCCTGGGCTTGACTGATTTTCACATCCTTTTTAAAAATTTATTTTTCTTGGATATTTTATGTATTTACCTTTCAAATGTTATCCCTTTTCCCCCCTCTTCCATACCCCCTCCACCCTCCTCCTGCTTCTATGAAGGTGCTCCCACTTCCACCCACCCATTCCAACCTCAATGCCCTGGCATTTTCCTACATTGGGGAAACAAGCCTTCCCAGGACCAAGGGCTTTTCATCCTATTGATGCTGAACAATGCTATCCTCTGCTACACATGTGGCTGGAGTCATGGGTCCCTCTATGTGTACTGATTAGATGGTAGTTTATTACCTGGGAGATCTGGGGAGGTTTATTTTGTTGATATTATTGTTTTTATGGTATTGCAAAACCCTTCATCTCCTTCAGTCTTTTCTCTAACTCCTCCATTGGGGTTCCCTTGTTCAGTCCAATGGTTAGTTGCCAGCATTCTCAACTGTATCAGTAGAGCTCTGGGAGAGCCTCTCAGGGGACACCCATATCTGGCTCCTGTCAGAAAGCTCTTCTTGGTATCAGCAATAGTAACTGGGTTTGGTGGCTACATATGGAATGGATCCTCAGGTGGGGCAGTCTCTTGATGACATTTTCTTCAGTTCCTGCTCCACTCTTTGTCCTTCTATTTCCTCCCATGAGTATTTTGTTCTCTCTTCTAAGAAGGACTGAAGCATCCACATGTTGGTCTTCCTTCTAGAACTTCGTAAGTCTGTGAATTGTTTCTTGGATATACTAAGCTTTTGGACTAATATCCACTTATCAGTGAGTGCATACCATGTGTGTTCTTTTGTGACTGGGTTACCTCACTCAGGATGATATTTTCTAGTTCCATCCATTTGCCTAAAAATTTCATGTAGTCATTGTTTTTAAAAAGCTGTGTGAATGTACCATATTTTCTCTATGCATTCCTCTATGGAAGGACATCCGGGTTCTTTCCAGCTTCTGGCTATTACATAATTTTTCACATCCTTAAGCAACAATGCTATAGTAGTATTGCAACATCATGCCTTGTGGTCTGATTACACACGACAAGAACCTGTCATGTGATTGTCTATGATGAAAGGATCTCTTCTGAATCATTCATTCCCCGTGTCTCTGCCTTAGCTCACTGGCCAGCTGTGGTTATAAAAGTTTTGTAGGACTTAAGGCATCTCTCAGGAAAAACAGAGGCAGATGCTCGCAGCCAACCATTGGAGGAGTTAGAAAAAGGATTGAAGGAGCTGAAGGGGTTTGCAACCCCATAAGAACAACAATGCCAAACAACTAGTACTCCTAGGGACTAAACCACCACGCAAAGTGTACACATGGACAGACCTATGGCTCCAGCTGCATATATAGCAGAGGATGGCCTTGTTGTGAACCAATGGGGGGAGAAGTCCTTGGTCCTGCCAAGGCTCAACCCCTCAGTGTAGGGGAATGTCAGGGCAGGGAGGTGGGAAGGGATGGGTCGTTGGGGCAGGAACACCCTCATAAAAGAAGGGGGAAGTGGGGTGGGTTAGGGGGATTATGGAGGGGAAATCTGGAAAAGTAGTAACATTTGAAATGTAAATAAAAATACCCAATTAAAAAAAACTATTCAGGTACAATGAAATTGAGACCAATCTAAGCTGCCTTAGTGGTGTACAAGCAACAACGAATCATGATTTTTAGGGCCATATTTAAATACTTGTAGTTAAAATGAAAAATGAAAAACTGCCAATATGGGTACATATCCCTTTCTATACACAGAAACACACACACACACACACACACACACACACACACACACACACACACATATTACGCACGCAGGCACACAATACATAAATGCACTCATTAAACACACACATTTGCACACAGAATGAGACAAAGTAGAATGTGGAGCCGCCCTCCATTCGGGCTACATACTCATTTAACTGTGATTCCATTATGACCAGAAAAATAGCGTAACTCAACACACTTTGTGTGCTTTCTTTTACAGCTTTCATGACATTATCTAATTGTTAGAAACATAATCATTTAAAAATCTTCTCACATTTTGCTCACTTTAAATATCATAAGAATAAGTGAAAGACAATATTCTTTAGTCTATTGAAAAACAGTTCAACATTATTCAAAATATTTTAAATTACTCCAAATATCCCTGAAGCTGGGAATATAACTCAGCGACAGAGAAGTTTGCCCTGCATTTTCAAAGAGTTAGTTATAATTGCCAGTAACACACACACACACACACACACACACACACACACACACACACACACAATCGTGGCTGCTCTTATATTTATATAACACCTGTTTTTTTAAATAAGGAAATGAAATAGAATGTAGATACAGTTAATAGAAAATGCAAACATAACAAAAGTACACTGACCTTAACAAACATGAAAATTATGGCAGAGTTTTTCTCAACTGTCATTTTGAGTCTTAGAAATCTAAGAGAAATGGCTAAATCAGCATTTTAATAGAGCTACAACAGAGCACAGTCACTCTGTGTTAATAATAGATGTGAACTCTGGACGAAGCACTCAGGAGACTTAGCTGAAAGGTTTATGCCTGCTTATGTGTTGTTACATGAGGGTAAATCAAGAACCATAAAAATTTTAAGAAGTAGTTTGTTGATTTTATGCTTAAGCACGTGAAAATGACCAAATAAAAATAATAAAGTTATGTTTCTAAGTTTTAGTTGTGTGACTTAACACCATGGTTTCTGTAGCTCTTTACACTATTAACATTTGAGTTTTTAGGACAAAGATCAATTCTGTTCTGTTGGATTAATACTGTATGAAGAACTGACACTCACGCTTTGAGCCAAGACACAGGGAAACATTAGCGCTTGCAAGTTCACTGAGAGAAAGGAGAGGACAGAAGGTAAAAGTAGAGGGATGACTTCCTGAGAATTGTGGCCCGTTATTCAAATCAAAGGGCAGCAAATCCTAGATTCCATCAGGTTATCTTAATTATGTGCTATGATTCAATATGCAAGGATCAATAAGTAGATGCCATAAATATCAATAACTCTGGAATCAAAAGCCAAGGTATTATGGTTCAAGTTTTAAATGCAGTCAAAATGGGACCTGAAGCAGGGAGAAGAGTTAGAACATGAGACATCAAGTCCGATGACTTGAATTCAGAACCTCAGCATCTACATAAAGAGCTGGGAATAACAACGTATGTACCTGTAACCCAAGCACTAGGGGTGGCAAAGGCAGGAGGGTTACAGTGGCTAGCCTTCCACTAGCCCAGCCTCACACAGTGAGAGACTGTATCTTAAGGAAAGAAGGCAAAGAAAGATGGACGCAGTATATCCAGTGTCCTGCCATAGCCTTCACACATGAACGTGTGCACACAACCCCCCCAGACACACACACATCCATACACACTAATAAAATGAGATCTAGTACACCATTACATCATTTGGTAAGACATGAAGACAAGAAGCTAACTGAAAGTCTATAGTACAATGAAATAGATTAATATTTGAAGCAAATAAACACGTATTTGGTAATCTAAAACTATAAGGCATTGCCAAGTAGTGGGCACACGCATGAGGAAGGCAGTGGGAACGAGGTATAAAGTAGAAAGTCAGGTAGCATGACTGCAGCGTCGATCTCCTTGTGGTTATTCTGGCCTCAGAGGATATTACATTTTAGCACAGTAAGATTACTCCTGCCTCAGAAACACGTCAGCCTAGCTTGGGCTGAGCACATAACTGGATGAATCTAATCCTGCGAATAGCATGTTGGTGCTGAAAGCTGAGTAGATATGAGAGGATAGTAACAGAAGCTGAAATGAGGAAATGCAGCTCACAGAAAGTACATAATCAGCTTAAGTCCGCAGTAGGGTAATAGGAGAGAGGAAGGGCTACACCATGGCTGCCCCACTTTTCTATCTTTATTTTGTCCTTTAGTGATTACAGAATAGTGCATCTGAAATAGTCACAGTAGGGGAAGGCATGCTGATTCTTTTAGAGCTCTGAGGATAATCCATGTGGCTATGTCCAGATCAAGGAGAACTTAGGGAATCCTGGGGAGGCTTGCAACAAAAAGGGTTTCCTGGGTCAGATGTCAACTTTTATAATGTATAGACATCGGTTTTATAGCCTGGCTATATATTAGATCATGTATGGAAGTTTGTTCAAGGATGTTGGAAAGGATCTATATCTCCAAGAAATTTGAATTTAAATGACTTAGGATAGGACACAAAGATTCCTAACATGAAGAGAACAAAACACATTTCCACTTTACTATTTATAAAAAGGTGACGTGCCCTAGTCTGTGGTAACCTTGGCACTGACCATTCTGTGTCTTCACATAATCACTTTCTTCATCCTCCTTATTGATAAGCTGCAATGTGCTTATTACTAGCATCAAGAGAATATAGAATATAAACTAAGGCAGTATAAATGCCATGAAGGACTCCACAGATGGTCTGTTGTAGGTCTATGTGTCTGATTTATTGGGAATGGAATCTAAATTTACTGGGTGTGTGCTCTGCATGAAAAGTTCTAGCAAAGAAAATGCTAGCTAATATCTCCAAAATGAAAACAGCTTTAGTATCAGAATCAGCCAATTTTATTCCTTTTTTTAACATCTAGGATGCCATACTGTGACTGATAGCTGTTTAGAAATAGATGCCTGTTCACCAAACACTATCCCTGAAGATGAATACCTAGAATGTGATAGTGGTAGACATTAATTTTCCTTACCTGTAAGCAAAAGAATACCTGAACGCAAAGATAAAAATGTAAGATCATATGATTCCATTCTTTATTTTAAAGGCTTCTAAAGATTATATGTGATGTGTGCATGTCCTTGCAAGAGTATTTTCCAATGCGTGTACATTCAGAAGACCACAGGTTGACTTCAAGTGACTTCTCCCATCATTCTTCACCTTATTTTTTCAGACATGGTCTCTCACTAAACTTGGAAGTCTCCATTTTGGCTAGACTGACTAGTCAGTGAGCCTCCAGGATCCATCATCTCACACACACCTCCCTATCCCAGGGTTGAGTTTACAAAACACACCACTGCTCCTCATTTTAGGTAGGTATGGAGACTGAAGTTAAGGGTTTCAGACTTACATAGAAATCACTTTACCCACTGAGCCACCTTTCCAGCCCTAAATATATATTTATATAAGAAATTTTCAGTGATTCAGCTTGAGTGATGTGGAATCAAAGGGTTCCACCCCAGCAGGGCTGGCCCTGCACTGGTTTTGTAGAACATGATCAAAGTGACTGGATCTCAAATCTAGTGCTACCTCAGAGTTAACCTTAGTTCTCTACAATGATATACTGGGGGGACTCAACCCCAGTTCTCGAGAAATGGTTGGCTATTTACAGCTGTCACAGATTACCTAGATAACTCTAAAGCTACCTGTCCAGTCTTGGCCAGATGGTAAGGGGTACACGTGTGTGTGTGCGTGTGTGTGTGTGTGTGTGTGCGTGTGTGTGTGTGTGTGTGTGCGTGTGTGTGTGTGTGTGAACCAGAGAAGTAGCTCTGGGTTTCTCAAACTTCAGTGTGCATGTGAACAGCAGGAGATCTCATTAAGAGTAAGATTTGGTTCAACTGGCCCTGAGTGGGGTCTGAGCGTTTGCCCTTATTATGAATTCCCAGGTGAGATCTCTGCTGGTTTTGACTAGTAAGGATCTTGGTGGCATAGGAAAAGACTCAAATATCCCTTCAAAAAGAGTTGATAGATGAATAACCTGGGGACTTAATTACACCAGAAGGAATCATCACAAAACATCTCATTTCAATCCTATTTAATGAGAGCTCAGCTAAAGGTCATGAGTTTTTGGTGCCAAATGATAACACTGGGTAGCAGAATTAAAGGGTACCTTCCAGAATTTCACTGGTGTCTGTTTCCAATACAAAAGAGCACCCAAGGACAACCAGAGTACATCAGACTCATTTTTCTGTGACTACATTCCTGTTTAATGCTAAAAACCTATGTTTTCATATATTTTTCATATACATATGAAAATGATACCACCACAGTGACAGAACAGTGGAAATCTATGCTTCTCAAGAATGGTTATTTGCTGTTCATTTCTGTGTTACTGCATGAAGGTCTGAAAATGAATGCTTTTTGAACCAGGATGAGCGGCCTGCCTTACAGAACATTTCACGGCTTTGCTGAGTACCCCACTGATACAGTAAGAGCCTGACTCATTTCCTACCCCCTGCGTGATATGTTACAATTGAAACCAGGATGCCATATGGTAAGTCTAAAATGCTCAGTAGGTCTGGTAGTTTTTGGTTATTCTGCCAGCTTTTAGGTGGCATTCAGGTTGTAAAAAGCATGAGAAAATTGTAACTACAGCCTGCATTGGAGGTTTCTGAATGGAAGGGAGAAGATTTGATCAGATAATCATTAACTCCACTGGACAAAACAGATAGATGTCTGACATGCTCCCTCATAACCTTCAAGATGTTCTTTGTTGTTTCCTTGAAAATTTCCAGGCTGCACCTGTCTTGCTCACAGCATTTCTGTGTGCGTGGCTTCTAATGGAGCCCATAATGAGAATATTTATTTCCTTGTCTCTCACCCTCAAGACTGTCAAGAATGTCAGAACAGCTCAAGGAAGTAGATTTCAGAGATGCTGACTGCTGTCAATGGAGACAGACATATTTCAGAAATCTGTGGCAATTTTTAATAACATTCTCTGTGGGAAGAGGGAAGGAGTTAGGTACCTCATCATCAGGCAACACAGCCCTCTTGCTTCATCACGTTGTGTCCTTTTCAGTGCTACCATTACACGAGTGAAGAGGAATACTTTGAAAATATTCCTCTAAGATGAATCATTGGAATCACTGTCATGTTACTGAAGCTTAATACTGTAGAAGTGCTCATAGAAAAATTAGCAAAACTCCTGTCTTTATTTTAATCAGATTACATATTTATAAGTACTAATCTGAATAAATTTCACCAGAATCAAAATACATATTGAGAGTTATGTTAACTGGTTTCCTTTAAAAAGGATCGGTCCCAACAATGCAAACACACTTAATAAAGACATTCATTAGCATTTATTGAGTTATAATTGTGGAATAATATGACTAAAAAAGATTTGAGAGATTTGTTGTAAGTTCCTCCCCTTACAAGACAAGAAGAGTGAGACCTCAAGATTTCAAAATATTTGTACAATTTAAGATAAGGATTTCAGTTAGAACCAGAAACAGCCTCTGTGTCTGAGTTCAGCACTTATGATGTCATTTGTAAGATGAATTACTAAGGAATAACCCCCTTTTCAAAACCACAAGCCCCAGAAACCCTAACAATTCCATATCTCAGACAGACTTTACTTTCTGTTTTGCCTCAGGTAGCATGCTTATTCTCGAACTGAACGTTTTCAAGTCTTCTTACTAATCGTTTATTCTGCTGGAAATATTAAATGTAACACTAGATTTAAAAGTAAGTTTGCAGAGGTGAGACGTGTCTTAGTGGTTGAGTTTATCAAACAAACTCAAGGATGATTTACACGTGAGCTCCACAACCCAAGAAAGAAATCTATGGGACGGTATGTATGTGCCATCATCTGACTACTGGAGAGCCAAAGATGCATGTTTGTTCAGTGAACCTGGCTTGCCTAAAATTGCCAGACCCAAGAGAAACCCTGTCTCAAAATAGAACACAACAGACAGACAAAGCATTTGACAGACTAAGGTTGGTATCTCCTAAGGAATGTCCTAGGGTTTACCTATCACCTTGTACACACACACACACACACACACACACACACACACACACACACACACACACACACACACACACACATGCACATGCATATGTACATACATACATAGTGATTGCCTCTTACATACATACAAAAGAAGTTATAGTTTTGAATACAAGAAAAAAACTAGAAGTTTCAAACAGCACGATTAAAAGTTTGCTCTTTCAGCCACAAATGCCAAACAGAAATATATGCTCATGATAGTAGATAACACACTAAATCATATCTCCTAAGAATAGATATTATTAATCTTTGAGAGGAAAAGATTTCTTTGTTTTAATTTTACATGTCTGAGTAATATGACTTCATGTATATTTGTGCATTACATGAGTGCCTGGTTCTTAAGAAAGCCAGAAGGGAGTTCAGATCATCTCAAACTAGAGTTACACATGACTATGAGCCACCATATAGGTGCTGGGAATTTAATGTGTGTTCTCTGTATGAGCACCAGGTCCTCTTACCTGCTTAGCCAGCTTTCCATCTACCGAGTTTATCAAATTTGTCACTGAAAACTCAGCAGTTAAGAGCTTTGACTGCTCTTAAAGGGGTTTGATTCTCAGCACCTACACAGCAGTTCACAAAAATGTGTAACTTTAGTTCTGGGAACCTGATACCATGTTTTGATCTCACAAACTATATATATATATATATATATATATATATATATATATATGCATACATACATACAGACAAAATGATCATATATAAAATATCCTTTGTGAAATTCTAATATGTATCACTACTTAACCCTGAATTAATGTGCAATAACGTTTGCCTGGCATGTTTCAGTATTATTCTTTATGGACATAAGCAGGATATTTCTCAGGATATGAGGTGACTGTTTAAAACACTTCATATCTCAGTGACTTTTACCCCTAGATGTGATTAACTAAATAAGTGAACTGTTTTCATTAGTTCTGTTAACTGCTAGAGCAAATCATTACACCTGAGTTAGGAATGGCTGGCCAGAAACACTGGAGATTAGGAAGTTAGTTACTCCTGCCCTAAAGGGAGTAGCCTTGTTTATCTGAGCCTTTTTATTTGCGGGGTCTGTGGATAACTCTAAGCAGTGGTATCTATGGATACCAAGTGGAATTAAATCACCGTATAGTCAGCTGGTATACAGAATGCTGGAGAATTGCTTGTTGGTATAGAAAATCAAAATGCACATATTTGGTTTCAGAAGCTTAATGTAGACAGTCCATAGATCCCTTCCCATACAGAGAATAGGAGAAAATGACACAGCACCATCTTTTCCTTTTAACCCGCACAGACATAACAGGAACTGACAGTTTAGCTACATTGCCTGACCAAACGAGAGGATTCTGACTCTGACAGACTTGGACATCCTTTCCTTTGTGACAGGCATATAGTGACATGGGACATTTGTACAGTCTTATATGTTCTTATTCTAATTATAGGAGAAATTCACAATAGGTCTTACTCAGTATAGAAGGACTATGGATATCAATATAAATGGCACTGTCTCAGTTGTTGTCAAGAGGGAAAACATTCTGCAAGGAAAGTATCCGCCAGCGCAGTGTGCACATGCAGACATATTTGTATGTACCTCCAGAATGGGGTGGCGGGCCGCACAGGAGGACCATTCCCTGACCTCGACGGACTGACACTGTGCTTCTTGTTCTTGTCTTAAAGTTTTCAAGATCTGTTGGGAGAAATGAAGGAAAACACATTTAAGCTTTATAGGCCTAAGATACCATGGGACACTGTGACAATTTCCAAGAAGGTAGTTGGGCTGAAAAATTATTTTGGATTCCATTTATACCAGGGATACTGAAACTTTTATCAATATGTTCCCTTACCCCTGTATTCCATTGCTGAATTGTCCAATAAAACCGGCACTTTCCTTGTCTATTCACAATCAGAATAGCTAAAATTAAATGCGTAATTTAGTTCCTCAGATAACACTAGTCAATTTTTGAGTACTCAATAACCGCATACCACATTGTGCAACATACATAAAAAACACTTTTATTGCTCTAGAAAACTCTACTAGACATTACCAACTTAGGTGAAGAAACTGAAATTTGTATGATCTCCTACAGTTATGTGTCATTGTTATTATGCAAACTATTGTTTCTGTTCATTTCACTCCACAAATCTATTTTATGCAATGATCATTCTCTCTCTCTCTCTCTCTCTCTCTATATCTCTCTCTCTTTTTATATATATATATATATATATATAATCTATAGGTCTCTCTCTATATATATATATATATATATATATAATCTATAGGTCTCTCTCTCTCTCTCTCTCTCTCTCTCTCTCTCTCCCTCTGTGTGTGTGTGTGTGTGTGTGTGTGTGTGTGTGTGTGTGTGTGTGTGATCTTAACTGCTCACTCTGATTCTTAGAGTTACAGTCTTAGAGATATAGTACAAGCTGGCCCTGAACTCACAATCTGAAATGCAATATCCTTATGTTACACTCTTCCAGGTGCTGGGATTACTGGACTCTATCCTTCTGTGTACATGTTACGTGAATATGGTAAATACAGTATATACAGATATAGTTCAAATCAAAACAGGTCATTTTGAATTCTTATCTGTTTTTAAATATCGATAAGAGGCTCATTATCATTCTTTTTAGGAGAAAGTTCTACTTATACAAAGAAGGAAGGGAAGACATTGATAGCCCAAAGGTCACAACTAGAAGAAGAAAAAACGAGTTGCAAATAAATACAGTGATATAAAATACATGTAATAAAGTGGAAAATGGTTTTCAACAGATTGTTTTCACCTCCTACCTCACCAATATGAGTTCTCCTATTAATGAGCATAGAAAGATTCATAATTTCCTTTCCTCCCTCCTGTCCTAACTATTCAATTTAAAACTCAATTATGGATTTAAGTCTTTTCTGACTCAAGTATGTCATACAAGGTTACAAGTCATGTAGTTGTACCTACTGGGATAGAAGAAATTTGAATTCTCCCTTGGCCATTTGAATGGCTGCTTTACAATGATAAGATTATCTCACGAGAGATGAACAACAATTATATAACAATCATATGAGCTCAGTCTCATTCCTGTTTATACTTACTATGAAGCCTACTAAGACTGATAGTACTGGTGAGTGATAGGACCACATGAGCCTGAAAAACCTTTCCCGGTATGCTTCACACCCACTTTAGTTTCTGGGAAAGTTTAAGATACATTAAAATTACACAATCTTGTCTTCAGACAGTTTATTTTAAAAGTGGGTAGAGCTTAAGCCTATATAGGGTTTTTAATTATTATTGTTATTTTTAGAAAAGTTTCACTTGGTACCTCCAGAATGCAAATACTTTGAGAGTGATGGTTCTGCCTTATGCTGGCTCAAAAAATCTCTGTCAACTCCTTCAATGCAGTACCTGATCACATCAATCCAAAGACTATCATAGTGAAGGGGAAAGATGTTTTAAATGAACAAGGCATACTGTCTGCCCCCCAAAAAAGAAAAACAACAACAGCAACAACAAAAACACTAGAATTCCAAATTTATGATGTAGTGTATATCTTTTCATTGAAAAGTGTCTTAGTAACTTTTCTATTGCCATAATAGGTTATTATGATTAATTCATTTATTAAAGAAAGTATTTATTTGGGGCTCATTCTTCTACAGTGTTAGGGTCTTTTACATTATAGCAGGGAATATAGCAGGAATCAGGCAGGGAGACATGGCACTTCAGTGGTAACTGAAAGTCTTCATCATTTTACTGGCTGATTTTGTGTGTCAACTGGACACAAGCTGGAGTTATCACAGAAAAAGGAGCCTCCTTTGGGGAAATGCCTCCATGAGATCCAGCTGCAAGACTTTTTCTCAACTAGTGATCAAGGGTGGGAGGGCCCCTTGTGGGTGGGGCCATACCTGGGCTGGTGGTCCTGGATTCTATAAGAAAGCAGGCAAGGGGAAGCAAGCCAGTAACATCCCTCTATGACTTCTGCATCAGGTTTTGCTTCCTGACCTGCTTGAGTTCCAGTCCTGACTTCCTTTGGTGATGAACAGCAATGTGGAAGTATAAGGTGAATAAATCCTTTCCTCCCCAAATTACTTCTTGATCATGAGGTTTGTGCAGGAATAGAAACCCTGACTAAGACAATCGTGATCCACAAGTAGGAGGAAGAAAGAGTGGGAGATACTGGAAAGAACTTGTAATTTTGAAACTCCCAAGCCTATCTAGCTCAGTGGCTCACCTCTGCCAACAGGACAACACCTTGTGATCTTTCCCTAAAAGTTACACTAACTGGGGACAAAACATTCAAGTATAAAATTTTCTGGAGGGTATTTTCACTCAAATATTACAAATAGACTCTAGGTTATGGATGGAAATGCTATTTTTCTTTTATTTAAAGAACTAATATGAAAGGAGATAAAGTAGAGAATTTATAAAAATCATTTTCATGGAATTTTAAAACTATTTTAAGTATTTTAAACCTTTATTCTCATAAGAGATACTGAATCCCAGTAAAGGAACTCCTATAGTTTGGTTCTTAGCATGTGTCGTCTAGATTTTGTGTCGTTAATCCATTCAATTTTCAGAGTGGCATAAAAATTAAGAATACTAAATCCAGTTAAACATAAGCAAACATTGCTTCTTTCTTAATAAGCAGAGTAAAGAAATGAGAAATATAGCTAGAAATATGGCTCAGTGGTTAAGGGAACTTGCTTATTTTCCAAAGGACCTGGGTTCAGTTCCCAGCACACAGCAGCAGCTCACAAGAGTTTGGATATCCAGTTCCAGCATATCTGACACTTTGTCTGTTTTCCACAGTTATTGCACACACACACACACACACACACACACACACACACACGCACACACGCACACACACAACACCCTCATACACATAAAAATAAAAGTAATTAAATTTTCCAAAATGTGAAAGAACCAAAGAAATATATACAACTTTCAAGTGTCCTACTTGAGCTTTAGAAACGGGATCCAGACTTTTTTACCTTCTGAATGCCATTAATTTCACACTCTTTGAGTTCTCAGAGTATACTCACATGACTTTTGAGGAGATATTTAGAAATATTTGTTTGTAATTAATAACAAAATATTCCAGAGGGTAGAACTGATCCACTTTGAATGGAAGAGCTGTCTTTGGACAGACCTGAGTTTGGAAACCATTTCTGCTCCATGTTTATTGTAACGGTCTTGTCATTTTATGGCACATACATTGAGGACTATATGTGCTTTGCTTTAAATTAAGAATCATGGCAGCAGTTAAAAAATACTATGAGGATAAGGATAGATCCAAGCACAAATCCTTTAATGCTGTAGGATTGGTGTTCAGTATAGGCTCTGTCCACTGAGGAATGTTGTGATCCCATGGAAAATCATCCCCAAGCTCTCATTTTAAAGGGCATCCAAGGAGCAAATACACAGCAGAGTGTACTGTGGATGCTAAGAAAAACAAATGATGTATATGCCCATATTTTTGGAAATATAACAGGCCTCTAGCTAATATTTTCAAATATTATGATCCACCAATAGCTGCTCAAGTAGATATGTATATGACGAACAATCTTTATACTTGTACACTCATGACCAAGTTTGTTATTGGCAATATTTATAACATACACAATAAATGTAAAATACAGAATGTTCATTATAGAATATATTTTCATTCTAATCTAGCACAAATCCATGAGAGTTAGGGTCACGTTTCACAGATTTTATCCCAAATGGCTGTCTATATAGACATTCACTCAGACATAGATTTTGGGTCTGATAATTTAAGTGTATGTAGTGTGCCTGTGTGTGTGTGTGTGTGTGTGTGTGTGTGTGTGTGTGTTTGTGTGTGTGTGTCTGTATTCTCTTGTGAGGTTTCAATAAATGAAATAAACATAATATATTAAATACAAACTAACATATTTAAGTCACTTTAGATTATGATCATGATCTAGGTATGATTAAGTAATGATTATAACCACTATTAAAGAGAAAACATGGTTTGGCCAGAGTCCCGGACCAGCGGAGGATCCCTGCCTTCAGCAGCTCTCTGCTCCCAGGCCCCCCGGAGGGGAGTTCTGGCCCCCTGGTCGGGCGGGCACTCCTGAGGCAGCAGAGCGGAGGAGACCACCAATGCGCCCACCCCTGCCCACATCCCTGGCCCAGGAGGAAAACTGTGCTCGGCCCTGGGTACCAGTGAGGAGGGCCCAGGAGCAGCAGATCCACTGCGTCTGAGACACCGCACCTGAAGGGACCGACCAGATAAACAGTTCTCTGCACCCAAATCCCGTGGGAGGGAGAGCTAAACCTTCAGAGAGGCTGACACGCCTGGGAAACCAGAAGAGACTGCACGCTGCACACAGTACTGACCCCAGAGGAAAACAAAAGCTATCTGGAACCCTGGTGCACGGAACCTCCCGGAAGGGGCGGCGCAGATCTTCCTGGCTGCTGAGGCCGTGGAGAGCTCATAGGCAACACCCCTCGAGCAAACTTGAGCCTGGGGACCACAGGTAAGACAAACTTTTCTGCTACAAACGACTTGCCTGGTGAACTCAAGACACAGGCTCACAGGAACAGCTGAAGACCTGTAGAGAGGAAAAACCACGCCCAAAAGCAGAACACTCTGTCCCCATAACTGGCTGAAAGAAAATAGGAAAACAGGTCTACAGCACTCCTGACACACAGGCTTATAGGACAGTTTAGCCACTGTCAGAAATAGCAGAACAAAGTAACACTAGAATAATCTGATGGCGAGAGGCAAACTAGCGAGAACCAAGCAACAGAAACCAAGACTACATGGCATCATCGAACCCAATTCTCCCACCAAAGCAAACACGGAATATCCAAACACACCAGAAAAGCAAGATCTAGTTTCAAAATCATATTTGATCATGATGTTGGAGGACTTCAAGAAAGACATGAAGAACTCCCTTAGAGAAACACAGGAAAACATAAACAAACAAGTAGAAGCCTACAGAGAGGAATCGCAAAAATTCCTAAAAGAATTCCAGGAAAACATAAATAAACAAGTAGAAGCCCATAGAGAGAGTCACAAAAATCCCTGAAAGAATTCCAGGAAAACACAATCAAACAGTTGAAGGAATTAAAAATGGAAATAGAAGCAATCAAGAAAGAACACATGGAAACAACCCTGGATATAGAAAACCAAAAGAAGAAACAAGGAGCATACATACAAGCTTCACCAACAGAACACAAGAGATGGAAGAGAGAATCTTAGGAGCAGAAGATTCCATAGAAATCATTGACTCAACTGTCAAAGATAATGTAAAGCAGAAAAAAAGCTACTGGTCCAAAAAACATACAGGAAATCCAGGACTCAATGAGAAGATCAAACCTAAGGATAATAGGTATAGAAGAGAGTGAAGACTCCCAGCTCAAAGGACCAGTAAATATCTTCAACAAAATCATAGAAGAAAAACTTCCTAACCTAAAAAAGAGATACCCATAGGCATACAAGAAGCCTACAGAACTCCAAATAGATTGGACCAGAAAAGAAACACTTCCCGTCACATAATAGTCAAAACACCAAACGCACAAAATAAAGAAAGAATATTAAAAGCAGTAAGGGAAAAAGGTCAAGTAACATATAAAGGCAGACCTATCAGAATCACACCAGACTTTTCACCAGAAACTATGAAGGCCAGAAGATCCTGGACTGATGTCATACAGACCCTAAGAGAACACAAATGCCAGACCAGGTTACTGTATCCTGCAAAACTCTCAATCAACATAGATGGAGAAACCAAGATATTCCATGACAAAACCAAATTTACACAATATCTTTCTACAAATCCAGCACTACAAAGGATAATAAATGGTAAAGCCCAACATAAGGAGGCAAGCTGTACCCTAGAAGAAGCAAGAAACTAATCGCCTTGGCAACAAAACAAAGAGAAGAAAAGCACACAAACATAACCTCACATCCAAATATGAATACAACAGGAAGCAATAATCACTATTCCTTAATATCTCTCAACATCAATGGCCTCAACTCCCCAATAAAAAGACATAGATTAACAAACTGGATACGCAACGAGGACCCTGCATTCTGCTGCCTACAGGAAACACACCTCAGAGACAAAGACAGACACTAACTCAGAGTGAAAGGCTGGAAAACAACTTTCCAAGCAAATGGTCAGAAGAAGCAAGCTGGAGTAGCCATTCTAATATCAGATAAAATCAATTTTCAACTAAAAGTCATCAAAAAAGCTAAGGAAGGACACTTCATATTCATTAAAGGAAAAATACACCAAGATGAATTCTCAATCCTAAATATCTATGCCCCAAATACAAGGGCACCTACATACGTAAAAGAAACCTTACTAAAGCTCAAAACACACATTACACCTCACACAATAATAGTAGGAGATTTCAACACCCCACTCTCATCAATGGACAGATCATGGAAACAGAAATTAAACAGAGACGTAGAAAGACTAAGAGAAGTCATGAGCCAAATGGACTTAACAGATATTTATAGAACATTCTATCCTAAAGCAAAAGGATATACCTTCTTCTCAGCTCCTCATGGTACTTTCTCCAAAATTGACCATATAATTGGTCAAAAAATGGGCCTCAACAGGTACAGAAAGATAGAAATAATCCCATGTGTGCTATCGGACCACCACGGCCTAAAGCTGGTCTTCAATAACAATAAGGGAAGAATGCCCACATATACGTGGAAATTGAACAATGCTCTACTCAATGATAATCTGGTCAAGGAAGAAATAAAGAAAGAAATTAAAGACTTTTTAGAATTTAATGAAAATGAAGATACAACATACCCAAACTTATGGGACACAATGAAAGCTGTGCTAAGAGGAAAACTCATAGCGCTGAGTGCCTGCAGAAAGAAACAGGAAAGAGCATATGTCAGCAGCTTGACAGCACACCCAAAAGCTCTAGAACAAAAAGAAGCAAATACACCCAGGAGGAGAAGGCAGGAAATAATCAAACTCAGAGCCAAATCAACCAAGTAGAAACAAAAGGACCATAGAAAGAATCAACAGAACCAAAAGTTGGTTCTTTGAGAAAATCAACAAGATAGATAAACCCTTAGCCAGACTAACGAGAGGACACAGAGTGTGTCCAAATTAACAAAATCAGAAATGAAAAGGGAGACATAACTACAGATTCAGAGGAAATTCAAAAATCATCAGATCTTACTATAAAAGCCTATATTCAACAAAACTTGAAAATCTGCAGGAAATGGACAATTTCCTAGACAGATACCAGGTACCAAGTTAAATCAGAACAGATAAACCAGTTAAAACAACCCCATAACTCCTAAGGAAATAGAAGAAGTCATTAAAGGTCTCCCAACCAAAAAGAGCCCAGGTCCAGACGGGTTTAGTGCAGAATTCTATCAGACCTTCATAGAAGACCTCATACCAATATTATCCAAACTATTCCACAAAATTGAAACAGATGGAGCACTACCGAATTCCTTCTATGAAGCCACAATTACTCTTATACCTAAACCACAAAAGACCCAACAAAAAAGAGAACTTCAGACCAATTTCCTTATGAATATTGATGCAAAAATACTCAACAAAATTCTGGCAAACAGAATCCAAGAGCACATCAAAACAATCATTCACCATGATCAAGTAGGCTTCATCCAAGGCATGCAGGGATGGTTTAATATACGGAAAACCATCAACGTGATCCATTATATAAACAAACTGAAAGAACAAAACCACATGATCATTTCATTAGATGCTGAGAAAGCATTTGACAAAATTCAACACCCCTTCATGATAAAAGTCCTGGAAAGAATAGGAATTCAAGGCCCATACCTAAACATAGTAAAAGCCATATACAGCAAACCAGTTGCTAACATTAAACTAAATGGAGAGAAACTTGAAGCAATCCCACTAAAATCAGGGACTAGACAAGGCTGCCCACTCTCTCCCTACTTATTCAATATAGTTCTTGAAGTTCTAGCCAGAGCAATCAGACAACAAAAGGAGGTCAAGGGGATACAGATCGGAAAAGAAGAAGTCAAAATATCACTATTTGCAGATGATATGATAGTATATTTAAGTGATCCCAAAAGTTCCACCAGAGAACTACTAAAGCTGATAAACAACTTCAGCAAAGTGGCTGGGTATAAAATTAACTCAAATAAATCAGTAGCCTTCCTCTACACAAAAGAGAAACAGGCCGAGAAAGAAATTAGGGAAATGACACCCTTCATAATAGATCCAAATAATATAAAGTACCTCGGTGTGACTTTAACCAAGCAAGGGAAAGATCTGTACAATAAGAACTTCAAGACTCTGAAGAAAGAAATTGAAGAAGATCTCAGAAGATGGAAAGATCTCCCATGCTCATGGATTGGCAGGATTAATATAGTAAAAATGGCCATTTTACCAAAAGCGATCTACAGATTCAATGTAATCCCCATCAAAATACCAATCCAATCCTTCAAAGAGTTAGACAGAACAATTTGCAAATTCATCTAGAATAACAAAAAACCCAGGATAGCTAAAACTATCCTCAACAATAAAAGGACTTCAGGGGGAATCACTATCCCAGATCTCAAGCAGTATTACAGAGCAATAGTGATAAAAACTGCATGGTATTGGTACAGAAACAGACAGATAGACCAATGGAACAGAATTGAAGACCCAGAAATGAACCCACACACCTATGGGCACTTGATTTTTGACAAAGGAGCCAAAACCATCCAATGGAAAAAAGATAGCATTTTCAGCAAATGGTGCTGGTTCAACTGGAGGTCAACATGTAGAAGAATGCAGATCGATCCATGCTTATCACCCTGTACAAAGCTTAAGTCCAAGTGGATCAAGGACCTCCACATCAAACCAGATACACTCAAACTAATAGAAGAAAAAACTAGGGAAGCATTTGGAACACATGGGCACTGGAAAAAATTTCCTGAACAAAACACCCATGGCTTATGCTCTAAGATCAAGAATCGACAAATGGGATCTCATAAAACTGCAAAGCTTCTGTAAGGCAAAGGACACTGTGGTTAGGACAAAACGGCAACCAACAGATTGGGAAAAGATCTTTACCAATCCTACAACAGATAGAGGGCTTATATCCAAAATATACAAAGAACTCAAGAAGTTAGACAGCAGGGAGACAAATAACACTATTAAAAAATGGGGTTCAGAGCTAAACAGAGAATTCACAGCTGAGGAATGCCGAATGGCTGAGAAACACCTAAAGAAATGTTCAACATCGTTAGTCATAAGGGAAATGCAAATCAAAACAACCCTGAGATTTCACCTCACACCAGTGAGAATGGCTAAGATCAAAAACTCAGGTGACAGCAAATGCTGGCGAGGATGTGGAGAAAGGGGAACACTCCTCCGTTGTTGATGGGGTTGCAGACTGCTACAACCATTCTGGAAATCAGTCTGGAGGTTCCTCAGAAAATTGGACATTGAACTGCCTCAGGATCCAGCTATACCTCTCCTGGGCATATACCCAAAAGATGCCCCAACATATAAAAAAGACACGTGCTCCACTATGTTCATCGTAGCCTTATTTATAATAGCCAGAAGCTGGAAAGAACCCAGATGCCCTTCAACAGAGGAATGGATACAGAAAATGTGTACATCTACACAATGGAATATTACTCAGCTATCAAAAAAAAATGACTTTTGTGAAATTAGGCAAATGGTTGAACTGAAACTATCATCCTGGGTGAGCTTCCCAATCACAGAAAGACATATATGGTATGTACTCATTGATAAGTGGCTATTAGCCCAAATGCTTGAATTACCCTAGATGCCTAGAACAAATGAAACTCAAGACGGATGATCAAAATGTGAATGCAGATCACTCCTGAGAGACACAGCCAGAATACAGCAAATACAGAGGCGTATGCCACAGGAAACCACTGAACTGAGAACAGGACCCTGTTGAAGGAATCAGAGAAAGAACTGGAAGAGCTTGAAGGAGCTCAAGACCCCATATGTACAGCAATGCCATCCAACCAGAGCTTCTAGGACTAAGCCACTACCAAAGAGTATACATGGACTGACCCTGACTCTGACCTCAGGGATTGCAATGAATATCCTAGTAAGAGCACCAGTGGAAGGGAAGCCCTGGGTCCTGCTAAGACTGAACCCTAGTGAACTAGACTGTTGGGGAGAGGGCAGCAATGGGGGGGGGTTGGGAGGAACACCCATAAGGAAGGGAGGGGGAGGGGATGTTTACAAACCGGAAAGGGAATAACACTCCAGAAATGTACATAAGAAATACTCAAGTTAATAATAAAAAAAAAAAAAAAAAAAAAAAAAAAAAAATAAAGAGAAACATTATGAGTTAACACTTCTTCAGATGACCATAACACAACTTTCAACAATACCCATTTGCAAATTAAATACTGAGGTCATACCATGTACTAAGTCCTATCCTTACACATCTTCATCTAGTTCCATTATAGATTCCAGTTCTTTATTCACAGGTAATGTATGAAAATTCAGTGTTAATGTAAAATCATTCACCATCTCACTGTTCACGCACCTGGAAATCTGTCAAGATTGTATAGGTATGTTTCCTCTGGAGCCACTGAAAGAGAGTCCTTAGCTTCACTAGGCATGTGGTGATGTCAGGTACAAAGAGGAGCTAAACCAATTAATTGACAAAGATAAAGTATATGCAAATGAATTTCTTATCTATGATTGTAAGGGCAGCTTGACTACAATGCAAAGTGTGCTGACTAGGGATATCAGTCTCTAATCTTCCCTTGGCTTCCACTATGGCTAACTATGAGGAAATTGAAGTATTGGGTAGAATGGATGAAACAAGAGGAGGAGGAGCACAAGGAAGAAGAGGAGGAGCATGAGGAGGAGGAAGAGAAAGAGGAGGAGAACCAGAAACAACTCTAGAAAGAAAACGGAATATAGCCCTGTTAGTAACTGACCTATTCTTTTGAAGGTCTTCCTTTAACTCATGCATTTCATTACTAAAATCACAGCTGAATATGAGACATGATATATGACAAAGAATTAATACCCATGTACCACAGTTTCTTAAAACAGGTTGTTCCTAGATTTACCTATAGCTCATTGATATGCAATGCACAGACCATAAAAATAACTACCTATATTTTGGTGGTGACTTCATTCATCACTATTTTACATAAAAATTTCTTAAATAATGGGCTGGGGGAATGAGTAGTTTTATGATAGATATGTTTTCAAATCATATTTTTACTGCTGAGTATCTATCCTTTATTCTCTTGTAAAATGTCCCATTGATATCTTATTTTTTTTTCATCAAATTGGAAAATGTGCTTCAGCATTTGGAATGAGCTAGCTCATCAAGGGCAGAAAAGAGATTTGGCAGTTAAATTCCTGGAAGAATGAAAGGCACAAAGGCCTTAAAATTTCAACATGCAACTAATAAACTTAGAACAGAAAAGCATCCACAATTGAAACCACAGAGTAAATCAGAGGGTCAGGTGGAAAGCACCGAAATATTTCCTGTCTAGAAAGTTTTTAAATGTTGAAAGCTGGTTAAAAAAAAGTAGCTTCCCATAAATACTTGGGCCTGTTCCAGAGCCAATAAAAGCAATATGATCTAAGAATTTTTTGTGAGAAATAATAACATTGACTAAGAAAAAGCAATTTATTTAAGCCCCCATTAAGAGACTAGCTATGGCACACGTGGGCAGGAAGGGCTGATGTTATCTGCAAGCTTGCACCTCCCAGAGGAGCATATAAAAAGTTGAGTTGAAAATGGCCAGGAAAGGTTAATGAGATAGTAACACACATCATGGTGCGCCCTAAGTCCACAGAGGAAAGGGAGAAAATGAAGAATGAAAAACTGCATAGTAAACTACATCCAAACCGTGACCATTTTTAGTTATGCGTTCTGTGTATTGTACAAGATAAGTTTAAAAATACAAATTTACATTTTACTCTTGACATGATTAGACCTGGATTCTATTAATTCTCACAATGTGTCCTTAGCACAAGAAACCGTCAGCATCCATCTCCTGTCTTATTGCTTCCTTCAATTTTGAAAAAAAAAAAAGCAATCAATAAGGAAATCAATATCAATCCAGGAAGATGGTCAAATAATACATTGGTTATGAATATGATTTCCATAATGATGATTTCAACATTTATAAAAAGAAAGAGCTATTTTCAGAGAGCAATTCCAAAACCCTGTTACCAGGCAGCGTATTTTAAATCATGTCTCGATGTCTTCCATTTGGTCCCCACATGTGGGTGCACATATGCATGCTTCTTGGGATTGCAGAGGCTCGTACCCAGAATAAATCTGAATTCACAAAACCTCATGGGTTGCAAAGCCACATTTTTGTATATTTCCGCTCAGGAAGGAGGAAGAAACCATTAGTGAGACTGGCATGGTTCACTGGATTTCCAAGTGTGAGTTTATAGCAAGAGGGAGAATTGCTTAATGGTTTACCACACTGGCTTTGGAGTCAGAGGCCTGGTGGATGAGCTCAGCGCTCCTACTCCATGGCTGTATGATGTGGGTGAGTGAAGTTCAAGTAATCTCCTTGAACTTCAATTTTTTTTCATCTCTAGTATCAGGTCAATAATTCCCATCTCATAGGGCTTTCTGAAGATAAAAATGATGTGTGTAAAGCACTTAACTCATGCCCGCTCCGAAGTCAGTGGTCTGTAAGTGCTAGTACTACCACTGCCATTTTTGAGCATCAAAGAAAGGTCTAACTAAAGCGACTTACTGGGAGAAATGAGTTTAAATTTTTACTGGAGTGACATTTGTGTGTCAAAGTCAAAGTTTTGTTGGGACATAGAACACAGAAACAGGCACACAAAGACACACACACAGAGATACACACACACACACACACACACACACACAAAGACACAGACACAGACATATACACAGACATATACCCAAATACACACACAGATACACATATATGCACACAGACACACAGACACAGATACAGACACAGACACAGACTCAGACACACACACACACACACACACACACACACACACACACACACACACACTACCACCACTACCACCATACTGATAAAAACTCAGGCACATCCTCATCAACTGTGTTTTTAAGCTCAGACTGTCCACCCAGTCCTTCATCCCTTGTAGTCTATGGGCTGAAATCATCATAAGACTTAAAACATTGTGGCTTTAGGTGATTTTCTAGAAGAAATTCTCTGATTAATATTGTGGTCTGAGAGAAACTGTATTGCATTTTAACATAAAATATAAAAAAAATTATAAAATAGGAAATTTTCTTCTTTAAAATCAAATGTGTTTTTTTTCTTTATAGAATTTCTTTTGAGATACCATTTCAACAGCCTAGGGCAGCCTTAGATTTGCTATGTAACTGAGGATAACCTAGAACTTATGATTTTCCTGCCTCTACTTCCAGAGAGCTGAGATTGTGTGCATGTCCCTATGCCACACAATTTATGTGGTGTTGAAGATAATAACCAGGAAACACTAAGCAGTCACTTTATCTACTGAATCACTTACAGTGCCAGACCTACTGTGCTATTTCTAATAAGAAATAAAAATGTATTATTATAAATGTTTAGTCACTAAGCATAAAGATTTGGGAATTCATCCTATACTATGTGTATGTGTATGTATGTATGTATGCATGTATGTATGTATGTATGTATCTATCTATGCATGCATGTATATGATATATATATATATACAAATGCTTAAATATATTTAGGTATACTAGTAATCATAACATCTTGATAGAAGCACATACATCTTAATCACTTTTTTAGGAAATAGAATTTTACTTTTTAGGATGCTTCTGTGTGTCTGTGTGGGGTATGCACCAATGAGTGCTGAAGCATGCAGAAAGCAGTTGGGTCTCTTGGAGCCATGGTTACAAGAGGTTGTGGGTTCTGGGAACTGGGCTCAGGTTCTCTGAAGAGAGTACATACTCTTACACACAAAGCCATCTGCTTGATCTTTCTATGTCAGTAACTGTCATTTGTTTTTATCCAATGTTCAGCAAAAACTCATTAAGCTCCTTCTTGTTTGTAGCCAACTATTGTGTCAGCAACAACTAAACAAAACAAAGCAAATCCCATGCTATACCTTTTGCAAAAATCATATTGATTATGAAATCAATATAATCAATTAAATCATATTATTGATTTTGCCTAAAAATCATTATATCACTTATTTTCTGTGTAAAGGAACATATTTTAAAATATTACATTATTAAATATAATATATAATTATGGGACATACTATATACTAAAATTTAATATATATTAACATTAAATATATCATGTATTAATTCTTTGAGAATTTCATGCAGCATACAAAAATTTTGTTATGTTTATCCTGTAGTGATCCCCAAACTGAACATAGATCTTCCCCCTTTCCCTCTCAAAAATCCTTCCTTTCTCTTTTTCCCCCCTTTAAGCCACCAAATTCAATTTGAACTTCACATATGCTCCTGGATGTGTAGATACTGACTGGAGCGTTGTTAATCCACTAGAGGCCATGCCCTTGAAGCAAACTCCCTCTTTCTCCCCTAGAAGCCATCGGCAGCTCTTCAGGTAGAGATGAGGTCTTTTAAATGCTGTCTCCATGCTGGAATGTTGACTGTCTGAATCTTATAGGAGGTGCTAGAGTAACACTGAAAAATGAATGTCTTTTCTGGGCATCTTTCTATTGATGATATTTAAAAAGTGACTTAATTCAATCAATTGGTACTACTTATCAGGTCAGAAGTAGACCTACAGATAGGTAGCATATGCCTTTGAGATAGCTATAAAAACAATAATAAAATAAATGAAGACAAGTTGAATAATCCATGAAGTAGGTGGGAAGAAAAGGCAGAGCTTCGGAATTTGACGAAGGAACCATTACAAAGCAACTAAGATGGAGAAAAGCATATGAAGATGGCCAAAGATACATTTTTCTCAGGGCCAGTCGTCCGGTCACTAAGATAGTCTATGTTCCTTGTAAGATATTACTACTTTGATTACGGAAACAACACTCCAGCAAGCCCCAAAGATCGCATAGTTGGTGTTCTTTGCTGAGAAGGCGTCTATGGGTTACTTTGGTTACCTCAGTACTTTCATAAAAAATACCTCTTCAGAAGAATGGAAGGCCAGTTCTAATGAGCTCTCTCACAGGGCATAGACATTTTCTATGTGTTTCTTACAGCCACTCTTGTGAAGTCAGTCCTATTACTCATTCTCTGTGATAGCATGGAAAATAGCCCAGATTACAGATGGAACACAGGAAGAGTTTGAACTAGAATCTAGGCCTCCCCAACACAGAAGCCCATAAATTTCACCTCTGTTCTACACTGAATTACATAATAGAATTAATAGCATGTAGCTGATTGTTCAACCAGCTCTTGTGACACTCACACTTTCTTACCCTCAACTATTACTTTCTCAGCTTCACAAGAAAATGAAGTTTGCTTTGCTGCCCTTTTCTCTCAAAGTGTAGGACTTTCCAGGGAGCTATTTTTATTTCCCATTTAAGTTCATTCCTTCCCTTCATCTCTTTGACGTACTCTATTTTATCTAGCCCTTTGTACTATTTAAGAAGCCAAAGAACAACTCAATTTAAAACATTTGAGCTTCCCTGTGTGCTCCATAAAAATGTGCACCTATCTAGCCCAGGAGGTGACCGTGATTAGCTGGAGGTGGCATCACAAATAATGCTGTTCTGCTTTAGAGACAGGTGCCCTAAAATGCAAGTTGTTATTACCAGCAGTTTTCTCTATAGGAGCTCATCTCTGTTCACATATCATCCTGCACCGGAGTGTTAATAGTTAGGCAGCTGCATTCTCTTGTTTTTGGTTTCACACTAAGACAATACAAAGACAAACAGGAAAATAATTTGAACTATTGAGTTTCAAAGTCAAATATGGACTCTTCCCAGTGTTCTGCGAAGGGGGTAGTGGAGAGCTGACCTCCACCACCACCCCCAGCCTATATCACTGAATTTACTCTTTGCTACTTTCTCTCTTTGTTATTTTTTACTGTAACAACTGTGTCTTTCTTTCCAGTCTTCAAGAGCCTTAAGGCTGACCCTGTCTTGGGACCTGTAAGGATGCCAATTTCTTTTTTTGATGTGGTCTTCCAATTTGAGCATATCAGTGTGTTGCTATAATTCTCCCCTGGAGGAGATGTAAAGCAGGGTGACCCCTTCTGAAAAGATCTGATGGCAAACCAGGACACAGTTCCTTCAAACTTCACTGTGGGGAACCAATAAATTATGTTGGGCCTCCTTACCTAGGTGAGCCAGTAACTTATAGGGGTATTGTCACTTCTCCAGTTGACAGCACCTAAAAGGCTTTATCTAGCAGTGACAAGGGCTTCACTGCAGCTTCTTAGATAGAACCCTACTCTAGTCTTTCCCAGCCTCCATATAGTCTAGCTCTTGTTCCATGCCATATGCAGAATTGCCAGATGGTAGGGTGCAGCAGATTCTCAGGAGAGTCTCATGCCTTATTGTACACCTTTATGTTAAAGTATAAATAATTGATCATCTCAGTAAGGACAATCTTTTATAAGAAGGACAGAGCTGAACTCCCTAAGACAGTTTCATTGGCTTGAAAGACAGTCACTCAGGACATATGGTCCTTTTTCAGAGTCTAAGTCAGATGTTAACTTCAGCAGAGGACCTTTTCCTGGTGATCTAAAGAAGATCTTAATTCCAGTTAGTCTACCATATTTTTTTCTTGATTATTCTTCATAGAAATCATCAGAATCACTGCCCAGTCAAACTTTATCAAGTCTTCTATTCAATGCTTAAAATTATCTGACACAGAACTACCTGGGGTGGGATACATTTAGCACAGGAAGTAGTAACACTGCTTAGCAAAAGAAATGCCATTACTTTGATTCATGCACCCTATCAAACAAAGAACAACAGGATCAAAATCTGGAATCACACCAGGGAATTGAAAGGACCTATTGCTATCACAGTTTTTACTCACTAGTCAGTGATACACCATACATTTATCTGCTCTTTGTCTAGTGTTTGAAATATATATTTATTCTATATGTAAAGTCAGGCTCATTGCAGCCTTCAGAGAAAGAATGTAATTCTTCATTTGGATATTTCACTTCATAATCTTTGCTTTTCCGAAGTGAAAACTAAAATCTGCAAGTTATAATCCATTAACCCAGTCTTCTTACTAAACAAGGTATCCTAGAAGCAAATCAGACATATCAAAGGAACACTAGAATAATTATTATATGAAGAAAAATGTGAAAAGTCACATCAAGAGACTATCACATAGTCAGTGACCTATAAAAAAAAATCCTTGGGAGTCTATTACAAAACGAGATGTAAGAGGCACAGATCATGATCAAATCCAAGAGTCTACCAACCTACCAGCCACACGACACCTCGTCAAAGCCCTGCTTCAAAGTAAAATGAATTCCTTCATCCCAAACATGCTCCTTCTGTGGCTTTTCGGTTGTTAATCTCCCAGAGATACAAGGCTGGGCAATGAATTCACTGTCGAATTTGCTAGAAACACATTGGTTCATTTAACTTAACTCTAAGTTCCATCCTTAGAAGTAGCCCCTCCCTCTTCAAGCAGCTGTGGGTTCCCGTGCTGAAGAGGAAAGGCAGAAGTTGTCAGACTCTCTGGAATTCTTTCAGCTTTGTCAAAAAGTTTTTACTTTCAAAGTGAACGGAAATTTCCATGTAACATACTCAGTTTTAGAACATAGAAACAATGCACGGGCAACTGCTGACTTATGAAAATTATTCTAGTCATACTTGAACTCATGCTTTTAAGAAGCTGAACATATATGGCCCTATAGTTATTTTAGGCATTGAAGGCCGTGAGAATAAGCAGGCATAGTAAACTTTTTGGGGCAGAAGGCATTAATCTGCTGTGCACAGGTTGAAGAACTTTGAAGGAGAAGAAAAACAAGGATCTTCACAGAAGGAAATCTCTTAGATGAGGAGCAGCTGTTATGTATGTTGAATTTAAGATGTTTCAGAAACTTTAACCATATATTTTTATCTCATTTAATTACAATTTTGAAAATAAGACCATCATCAACTCTCCATGCAAGCTCTGTGTTTATTCACTAACTATTTAGATTTTGCTAAGGGTGCTGTTTCACGTTCTCATTTTCTTAAGGAGGAATCTGGATGCCAGGAGCTTGCTATGCTAGAAACAGACAAATGTGTTTATGCTCTTGCACAACGTCAGAGTTTACTGAGTAACAAGAACTTTACAATGTCCAGCGGTTTCAATGCCCTGAGTCTCACCTATCAGATCTGGCCAAGATGAGTAAGTATGGGTAAATAAAAACATTTTAGTCTGATCTTAATTATTAATATTTACTTTTATAACATACATCAATGCTGGATAGGTGGTGCTTGACAGCTGGTGTCATTTGTGAGTCTAACCAAGAGCTGTAGTCACATTCCTTCAAAATGGGATCAAAAGCTACTCGTGAAATGGAGATTCCCAGGGCAACAAATGGCCTGGAAACCAATTTTATCCAGTATGGAATAATGCAGAGTAAACCATAGCCTGATCTTAACACACAGCAAAATTGTAGTGTAATAGGCCTCCTAATGATTAGCAATGCCACCGTTTAGGTTACTAGCTCTTAAATATATCTTATGACATATGATGTACATAGGCAGAAAGGGAAGAACTAAGAAAGAGAATAAGAAAATCTGAGATTATCTCTTCATACTATTCAGTCCCGAGGTGGGTTACTTGGCTGTATCTGGAGATCAAATTAACATAATAGTTAATGAACAAATGAGACATAAAATTTATTAATTTTATATACATAGAGTTCATCATAAAATCAAAGTCCAAAGTAATGAGCAACATTTAAACACTCAGACAAAGCAGCACTTTCATAAAGGCATGGGATGACAAGTTTACATGAACTAGGGCAGAAAATCCTGGGAGTGTGACTGAGAGATGTATCAGAGTGGGATTATAGTGAAGGCTCAGTGGATAAAGCGCTAACCATGAAACATGAGGATCTGACCTTGGATCCCCAGTGCCCATGGAAAAGCCAAGGTAGGGCAGGACACATTTGTAATCCTGGCATGAGAAAAATAAAAACAGATATATGTCTGTTGTCCAGTCAGTCTAATCTAACAGGTGAGTTTCATATTCAGTGAGAGATCCTGTCTCAAAAAGTAATGTATAAAGGAATCGAAGGAAGATATCTGATGTCAACATTTGGCTTCCATGTGTATACATATGTCATCTATGGGGTAGAGGGATGAAGGAGTTTATGAATGCAAAGATTGACTTCACAGTTGATAAATCCAAGCTTGTTGAAGCCCCATTTTCCAGGTAACTGACTGTTACATTTTGGTCAGTAGAATACATTCCTCTCAACAGAATCTTCATGGCTTGTGTATGTAGAAAATACAGAATGGATAATTCTGAAGTAACAATTCCTCCAGTGGTTTCAATTTGAAATAATAGAGAAGCCAATTGGCATATTTTTGAGAGAATATACTTATAATTTCATAAATGAGGAGAAATAAAAATTTGTTCACCATCTATAACACTATAATGAATAGTTTAGTCACTGAAGACATGAGCTTGATGTGGGTCAGTAAGACAGTTATGTTAGTAAAGGCACTTTCTGCCAAGGCTGTTAACCTGAGTTCAATACTCATGATCTACACAGAGAAAGAAGAGAAGAGATTCCCATAAGTCCTCTGATTCCACCCGCACACTGTGGCATTCAAGTGTACAAATACATACACATACACGACAAATAAAATATATAATACTTTAAGATATATTTAAATATATAGTTTAATGAAAATAGAAATTAAAATTTTAAAGAGCTTACTAAATATAAAACAGCCAAAACCAAGACAAATAATATAAAATATAAGTAACTCTTTGGTGGTGATATATGCTATAGAAAGACAATAGGCAACCAGAATAAAACATTTTTATATGAAGGCTTGAAAAGAGATAATGCTAGAATGTTAAAACTTTTTACTTCCAATCCTACTTCTAAGTGTGGGAGGATAAGTCCTCTCCTGCCAACTCAGCTCTTGTCTCCCACTGAGTCTGCCAGGAAGGGTACAAAATGGAGCCAATGACACAGCATTCCTAGGTGAGTCTTGTAGCGTGCAATTTATAACTGTGGTTGAAGTCATCTTAGGTCAGGTAACACTGGAGGAAACTAATAAGTATTTTCAGCTTACATTTAAAAGTTTAAAATGTCTCAGCAGCAAAACAAAACAGCTTCCAAAGGGCAGTGAATAAAGGAGAGGACAGAAGACGATGTGAATGCAAACACCTGACTCTTACACGAAGACAGTTCTCCAACCTATATTGTGATAAAGTTCTGGTCTTAGATGGGGCTGCTCTGCATGAGAAATTTTAAATCTTATCCCCGTCCCTGGTTTCCTGTCAATAAACCCCCTATCACATCCTCCCTCCCATTCTTCTGTGAGGGTGTTCCCCCCAACCACCTACCCCTTCCCATCTTCCCGCTCTGACATTCCCCTATGAGCCTTGGTAGGACCAAGGGCTTCTCCTCCCACTGATGAGGGACCATCCTCTGCTACATATGCAGCTGGAGCCATGGGTCTGTCTGTGTGTAGTCTTTGGGTATGGTTTAGTCCCTCAGAGTTCTGGTTGGTTGGTATTGTTGTTCTTATAGGGTTGTAAACCCCTTCAGTTCCTTCAATCCTTTCTCTAACTCTTCTGATGGGGACCTCGTTCTCAGTTCAATGGTTGGCTGCTAGCATTCGATTACAGTAATTTATAATGGAAGTATAGTCATCTGTTTATGTTAACCATGAGCATTACATCCAAGAATTGAGCCTATTATAAATTTAAAGTATTATGGCCAAGTTAGTATTTATACTAATCCATACATTTAAGTAATAGTTACTTTTCTACTACTGTGATAAAAGATTGTGACAATGGCAACTTACAGAAGAGTTTATTTGTGCTAATGGTTTTGAGGATTAGAGTCCATATGGTAGGACAAACACATGAAGGTAGGACGAGGACCTTGAGGGCTTATATTCTGAAGCATAAGCATGAGACACCGCCAACTGGGAATGGCAAATACTTTTCACTATCAAATACTTCCCCTATGATACACCCCTCCCAATGCCACACCTTTGAAACCACCCAAATATCATCACCAATTGTGGACCAAGTATTCAAATACCTAAGGCTATGAAAGATAGCACATTCAAATTCCCATGTTCTATGTGCGTTCTCTGGGCATCCCCCTAAACATCACAGTATAATGACCACTTATATACCTTTTACCTTTGTGGGGTATTACAACGAATACAGAGATAATTTAAAGTATATAGTAGGACATGTACAAGTAAAGTATATACTGCATCGTTTATATATGACACTTAAGCATTGAGAGACTTTGCTATCTGAAAGGATTTTGGAGCCAATGCCCTAAAGACAATGGGGAGAATGAATGACTGCAGTCAATGATGGGTAGAGAAAGTAGTATGCTGTTGGAAGTTAATCCTTTTGTGAATAGTGGTTAATCAAATCAATAGTCCATTCGTAAAGACCATAGACCTAGAACTATGAGGATCTAGGGTTTGGTATTAATTTGTGGAAAAGCAAACTACCAAATTTCTCCATTGGCCCCTGTGACCTCATTCTTCTCAACACACATAAGCTCTGTTCACTGTCCTACTGTCTAATGAGTACAATGGATACAGATATCTGTTACATCGGTGCAAGCTGTGCCTGGAAAAGAAGCCACAGCATTACTGAGTTCAGAGAGATTTGTGCAAGCCCAGAATGACAACAGACGTGCTGTCAGTGCTCTCATTTTCAAACGAGGAGGTAAACGTCTATCAAGCTATGTTCCATCTCAAAATCCTGAGTACCAGCCTACTGTATTTCCATCCTTGTAATGTACTCTGTTTTCCAACTGATTTTATGGGTTTTCCTCTGCTTTAGCACTTCTTCGTTAATGTTTTCAAATCCTGATCTCTAGCATGTCTCTAGTGGGCCCTCTGAGGCAGCAGACTTCATAGCCACAATACGCTCTGGGTCAGATTTCTAGAATTTGTTTTAGAGATGAGGCCAGTTAGCAGGCTACCATTCAGCAAGGAAAATGGTGGAGCGCTCTTAAAGTTTCCTCCAAATACATGTGTATCTTTGAGTAAACAAGCAAAGGATATAAGACTCTATGCTGTGGATTTCTGGAACCCCAGTGATGAGAGATTCATTCGAGTCTAGTCTTATGGGAAGTCTGAGATCCAATTCAACCACTTTGAGTTTGAATGAAAATTTGGCATTTAGAGTCAACACTTTATGAATTCTTCCTATATGCCATCTACAATTTCAAAGATTTTTCATGCATTAATTAATTTAAACTTCTCAAAAATTCCATGAGGTATCTGCTATAACATTTTGTTTTATATCTGAGGAACCCAAACCTTTCAAGCTAGATAATTTGTATATCCTAGTACTAAAATTAATGTTAGAATTCTAACCCAAGATGTCCAGTTCTAGATAAAATGATGTTTTCCTCCTTTGTATTATTTTGTTTGTGTGCTATAAAAAGCACACAAAAGAAAGTAGAAAATGAACACAGAATTGAAAGAACAAAACACTCATATGGTTCTAAGATAAAGCATCCGAGGTAGAACATTTTGGAATTCTTTATGTGCTCTTCCTAGCTTCTAATTATCTTATTATTCTGTTTTAATATCTGTTATCTATACATATATGTACACATATGAATATATATAAATGCAAACATACACATACATATATGATCCTAAACAATATATTATTTACCTGTAAAGGTCATTTTTACTCATAAAAGTGAAAAGAAACTACAAAATGTTTTTGGACTTGCTTTTCCATGCATATGCATGTATGTGTGCATATTTGTGTGTTTGAGATGCATTGCACATATGTGTGTATACTTCTGGAAGCTAGAGATTGGCTGTTGCTCCTCAAGAGCTATGCACCGACATTTTGAGACACAGGCTCCCACTGGCCTCAAGTTCATGAAGTAGGTTACGTTGTCTGGCTAATGTGTCTACCTCCCAACCCAGTCTTGGGACTGTAAGCATGTGCCAACATGGCTGGTTTTTCAGTGTGGAATGTGAATACTAAACTCAAGTCCTTCTGTTTGCAAGGCAAGCACTTTACTGACTAAGCCATCTCCCCATTTTCCATAGAGAATCATATATTACAGGAATAGCTACATTTCATTATTTTAAATATGTCTCTATATAAATGCTTAGACATAAAGGCAGATACTTCCTCTGTATCATCACCTTATAACCTTATCCCCTTCATCCTACTTGTGATTATGATATAATATACCATCAAAGACTGTTTTCAAGATTCTTCCTATCTAGTGTGTGTGTGTGTAAAAAATTTAGAGTTTAGACTTAAAATCTCATTAAGCAATCATCCCATCAATTTTCTAAAGGTCTTGAGAGCTTTTGGTGAGAATTTCTGCTACTTCTCCCCAACACTTACCACTTATTTTATTCTTTGTTAGTTTTGTCTATAAAATGGTAATTTATAATTTCGAATGGGCCTTACATCTTCCTTGAAAATGTCACTTCATGTCATTTATCCTGCCGTCTGCTGGGATTTTTGTCTTTCTTTAGTAACTTGGTGTTATTTATACATGGAAGTTCTTTGTGTGTTCTCTTTTGGTTAGTTACAATTTTATAAGTATCTCAGCGTGTAAGACTTTCTGCAGTGTTTCTGGTATTTGATGGATGGAAGTCCTGTGAATGCATCAATCTTTTCTCTGATTGACATTTTCAGTTTCTTATTTAAGAAACTCTCTTTTCAATCTCAAAGTAAGAGGACTCTTTTCTGTACTTTTTTCTGAAAATATTATGGTTTTATTATGCTCGCTTTGGTCCAAACGGTGCCCCTTGTGGTTGCAATATGCTATCCCGCCAGCTGAGGTCAGTTCTTACTGATGGCAGCTATATTTTATAAAGCTGCGCTGATTATTAACTGCTACACCATTATTCTTAGGAGAAACAGCATTAGGTTCCTATGTAACTCTGGTCACTGCAATTTCATCAACTGCTTACCATGTAACCTTGTTTTAAGTGCTTCTGTTTGAGGACATTTTTTTAAATTATTATAATTTTCTTACAGTCCAGTCATTAACCCCCTCCTGATCCTCCCTCCCACAGTTCCTCATCTTATTCCTCCTACCCCATGTCTCCAAAAGGATGTCCCCACCCACCACCATTCAACGCCCGCCAGGCCTCCCCACTCCCTGCGGCCTTTTGATATATGCTGATTTATTATCATTGTGCTTATGGCCAGAAGCACAATAATTCATGCCTGAATGAAGTTTTATGTACAACATGTATTTTCTGTCTGAGCCATGGCTTCCCTGTGCTTATAAACACTAGATAGCACTTCAGTACCATTGCTCTGGGCAATGCTAAAAGTCACCAACTACAAGCGCTGGAATGCAAACGGCATGCCACTAAATAACTTGCAGAAAGGACACTCGTTTATAGTGAAGGAGCTGACACAAGAAGGCTGAGTGTCACCTTGCTCAATCTGAGGTGGAAGAAAATGAGTGTCAAGTGACTCAAATAGCTTCATCTTCTGTGAACATCCACAGGTAACTGCAAAGGCTCTGGGTGTGGATGTGCATGCTACCGATACATTTCAGGGCACCCAGCTCAGGAATACGTACCCAGAGGATCCTGAAAAATGGCCCTGCTAAATATCTAGTGTGTCACGCTGAGTTTATACATAGGTAAGGCCAGAAGTTCCCCCTAGAACATTTGGCAGGTGAAATCATTTCACACCAGAAGATGATGATGATGGTCAGAATAATTTAATAGCTACAATATTAGTAATAGTAAGTGGGAAGTGCTAGTAATGATAATAGTAACAACGGGAACGATGTTGAAATACTCCTCCTTTGTTTTTATGCTACTTAAAACAATTCTGTCTATATGTGCGTGTCTATTAGGGTATGTGCACATGAGCATAGGTCTCTGTGGAGGTCAGAGAGGGTGTCAGAATCCCTGGACTGGAGTTCTAGGTTGTTATGAACTACTCAATGTGAGCTCTGGGAACCAAACTCAGGTAATATGTGTTCTTAACTGCTGGGCAATCTCTCTAGGCCAGTATAAATAAACCCAGTATTTTTACACATAATCATTTCTCTAACTATGAAAACATCTCCTTAAGGAAAGTAGCAAAGACTCCATTACTCATTAAGTATGATATGAAGAAGATATGTGAAACTCAGGACAGTTACTTAACATTAAACCTCTGAGGATTAAAAAAAATCTGGGACAAGAATCTAATGAAATTACTTACATTGGCATTTGAAAGCTCCTGCAGGGTGAGAATGACATCCTATATTCCTTAGGCTTTGAAAGCCTATCTTTATGTTCTTAGGAGATAGATGGGCCATGAAATTTTCTCTTAACCATGAGTGAGAAAATTATGACATGCTGGTTTGAATAGCAAAGGACGTGCTTTAAAATGTGGGTCTTAGTTATCTTATAAACCTTCACTGTCCTCCTTTGATCGATGTCTTTATTATTTTATGAAAATCCATAATAAGGAATAAAAATCATCTTATTAAATTGACATACTGTGCCTAGAGCAATAGGCAAGGCTGCAGAGATTCATCAACTCAGTTCAGCTGTGTTATTAATATTGCTCTTCCTGATTAGTGTTAATTGGAATATTTTAATTGATGCAATGTTTTACTGCCTTCACAGCTTGAGTGAGCTGAAGTGCAGACAACAAGTTTTCAATAATGGAAACTAACAAAAACTAGCTTGATCTTATTACGTTCTGTGTGGACATACTGTGGCAAATAGACATCCCAAAATTGTTGAACTGGAAAATGGAATAAAAATAATGTTCACTCATTCAGTTCACTTAACATGCTTACAATGGCCTTGCTTTATGGTCTTGTGGTATGAGAATGGACAGAGCCCAGTCCCAGCAGTATGTTGTAGGTACTGTGGTTAAAGAACAATGCATGGTTTAGGAAATAGAGTCCTCAGGTGTAGGAAGAAAGGTTGTGATATAAGGAAAAGGCTCAGGGCTCTGGAGAGAGGGCTTAAGAGTTTGTGTGGATCTTCCAGAGGACCAGAGTTAGGTTCCTAGAGCTAAACTGGTGGTTCTTTGGGGCTTCTTTGGGTACCTACACATGTGCAAGTCCCAACTCCCCATCCATACACATATATGAGGAATTTTTTTTTTCAAAAAAACAAGCCAAAGAAAGTAGTAACAAGAGCAAAGACTTGGAAAGGTGAGGACTTACATAGGGACACTCTAGGGAGGAGAGATTCTAGCTAACAGGCAGGATCCCAGGCATGTTTAAACCGTCTTCAGATCATTTTGGCTAGTGACGAATGAATGGAGGAGACAGGCAATGCGGAGGCAGCACAGGGAGCTTGGAGGCTGACAGCATCTCTTGTTCTCATTCTGAGTGAAGGCAGAAGCCACTGGAAGTCTCTCTAAAGCAGACTAGCATGGTTAGGCTCATGGCTCATTTTCTTCAGCTACAGTAACTGCCCTCAGCAGGCCTGGGAGAGCGCTACACAATGAAGGGTGGGAAGGTAAATGAAAACACAGCCTTTGTCTCTGAACGTCTCAAACTGTAGGAAGACGAGGGCAACTTCCAGATTTTGAAGACAAGGCTAAGAAAGAGCTCTCTAAATGTGCAAACAGAATTCTGCGTTGTCTCAAGGAACAAAACAAACAACTTTTTTACTGTATGAGGAAAAACATAGTTGCATCGTTTATAATATATGGTCTCAGCCTGGAAAATATTAGAATTTCGATGAAATAAGTGAGAGAATGAGACAAGGGGAGGAAAGGGGAGGAGCACAATATCACAATGATCAAGGGACATTAGAAGTACGTGGTGTGTCAGAAAGACATATAGAGCTAGTGTGTATAGAATCATAATGATCCCAGACTTTTACATTTATTTTCCTGTAAGAATCTTGCTAAAGAAGAATGATTTTTTTAAGCTGCAAGAAAGTTAAAAATAGCTCCCCTCTCTCTCCGTGCTCAAGGCCACCCTCTTCTCTCTCTCTCTCTCTCTCTCTGTCCTCTCTCTCTCTCTCTCCCTGTCCTCTCTCTCTCTCTCTCTCTGTCTTTCTCTGTCTCTACTCCCTCAACTCCCTTCCCCATGTCCTGAATAAACTCTATATTATACTTAAAAAAAAAAGGTTAAAAATATGCTGATTTCTCAGCTACATCATGTTTACTACTAAACAAGCCTTCAATAAAATGACTTATTTAACTTAATTCCAACATTTGCTAAACTGTATTTGGCCACTGGATATGCTGATTTCCTTTATAATTCTGTCGAAGAATCTATTAGTTTGGGGGAATGAATCCTGCAAACAACAGGAGGAAGGACAAGAAATGGAGACGTAGTCTGGTAAGGCGTGGAGCTACATAATACCATCTGGATTTCAGGAAGTTGTTCCTTAAATGGTATGAATGCAGGATTGTTACATTAGCAACCTAACAACAGAAGTGGGGAAAGCTAAAGTGAGTGCAGATTTAGTGGTTATCTTATTCTTAGTCTTGCCTCCATTTTTTAAAAGGGAAGATAGGTACTCATGCTTATGTAAGGGCTTAAGTAATTAGCATTTCTCCTGATAAATCTAAAACTAAAGAAACTGAAACACAATGCAGTCTTGTAACATGCATTCGTCTTTATTCAGAACAATGGCACAAGCCTAAATTAGATTTCATTGAATTAATGCGGCCCTGAGAAAACTTGAGAGTATATTTGGCTTGTGTATTAAGTATGCCTTTTATTTTTAGACTGCTACTTTCATTTTCATTTTTTTTCCCTCAGAGAAACAAGGTCAACTAGAAACCATACCAGAGAATTGAAAGGGATATTGAGACATGAATTTAATCAATTGTATTTTTAGGTAAAAAGATGTAAAAGGATTCTGCTTGATTTTGGCTTTAAGAAACTCTGGAAACAGGGGTTGGGGATTTAGCTCAGTGGTAGAGCAAGCGCAAGGCCCTGGGTTCAGTCCCCAGCTCCGGAAAAAAAAAAAAAAAGAAAAAGAAAAGAAACTCTGAAAACTCTGTTCCTTGCTCATCACAGTGATGAGGGTTTTGTTTTTTTTAACTTTCCATGTTTTTGTTTTCAGAAAAACCTGTGGGTATAATTGCTTGAAGGACAACTCTCACAGTTTCACTTTTATAAGAACTCCAGTGCTAGTCATAGGTTAAAACTTCAGTTGATAATGTTATAGTGTAGTTTAAACTTTTGTATTTTCTTTTTTGTCATTAAGTAAAACACAATGAAAACAAAGACAGATTGGGGCTGTTACATCACATTTGTCAGGTATCCAATGATTCTATGAAACATTGGGTTCCTTTTCCAGGTCTTTCCATGACTAAAGAAAAGACAAGTAATTTTTTTTTTTTTTTTTTTACAAATACTATGAAAAGGGTTTTAATTTTATGTAATCCGGAACATACAAGGTTTAGATACAATAAAAATGGTGTTCACTCACAATCAAATTTTAGATAATTCTGATTAGATTTTGCATGGATCGGATATTAAGAAAAGGAAGACTATGTATCAGACAGGAAGGGAGAATGAAGCCCAGAAATGACACTACTTTGTACCAGACCATGGGGAGAGGTGAGTAGATATTTAAAGCAATGGCAGCAGGAGAAATCAGAATCTTTCAGCACCTACACTTTCTCGAAAATCTTAGAAAAAGCCAAAATATATTACAGTTATTTATGTAGACAGAAGGTAAAAGTACTGTCTCACTGGGTTCAATGATCACAGTCGGTCAATCTGTGTAATATAGATTATTTATCCATGATGACTACACTTTCAAGATATTGATATTTTTCAGGAACTTAACTACCTATATTTTGTGGGCTTGATAACGCTTATCTAAATTGAAAGAATATAATTAAATTGGCAGGATGGAAATATAATGTGGCCTCTGAGTCTCCTTAACCTGGGTGGAGATCATTGGGTGTTTTTTGTCTTTTTTTTTAATAGTATTTCAAGTTATTACAGACTCAGTGTTATGTCTCCTCTAATTTTATATGTTAAAATCCTAACTACCTATGTGCTACCATCTAGACATGGGGACTTTTGGAACCACCAAAGGACCAATGAATGAAATTAGTAACCTTATAAAAAGGGAACTTGCTTTCCTACACACCAAGGCATAAGAAGATACTAGTCTCTGAAGCAGTAAATAGCCCTCCCTGGATGGTAAATCTGTTGCCATTTTGTTCTAGAACTTCTTAGGCTGCGGAACCACCACAAATGTGTTCTTTTGTTGTTTCTACATCATTCAATAGGATGGCATCTTACATAGCAATCAAAACAGAGTGACGCATAGTTTTCAAAGCACTCAAGAAATCATTTATTGTCCCTCCCAGAGGAAGATGAAACCCTGAGCTGTCAGATGATGCGTTTAAAGTGCCTCATTTGCGGCAGAGCCAGAGTTGAAACCAGATTGATGCTGTCACCCCAGCTTCATCCTGCTACCTTGTGCTCTGTGCTGATAGTTAATTCAGCGTTCCTTCTGACAGTGCTTCCTCATGATGAGCAATGCCACGGTTCGTCCTTAAATGCATTTAGACACAGACATTGTCAGTGCATCCTTTGAGGAGGACACACGATGTACATTGCAAGCACTACATATTTCCAAAATTCCTGAAGAGAGCGAAGCCTGCGAACCCTTCCTATGCTGCCTTTTGTAGGGTATTCTAGAACGGAACTTAAGCTGAGAACTTTGGGTGTGTAGCACTAGGAAGTCAACAGTTCTCCCCAGGTGAACCAGGTCATTAGATTTTCTTTGCAGAGTTAAAACTTAAGTAATAGTAATTAGCTGTGGTGATCAGAATCTATAAAAGGTGACATAATTTATTATGAACTAAATAAAGAGATGAGTTGGTGAATGGATAAGGAAATGATACCTAAGAGACATGTGGATTTTAAACATGCTCAATGCTGTGCTTTAAATTCCCCACAAGTAAAATATGTATGGCTCTGTATTTATTTATGTTGGTCTTCATTTTTTGCTTCCTTCCTTTTTCTCTTTTTCTTTTCTTTCTTTCTTTTTTTTGGGGGGGGGGAGGGTTGGTAATTCAAACTAATCACAACAAGCCAGGAAGTGGTACGTGTTAGGTCATAATTATTTATGGACATTATTTGAGTCACTCCTTCATCAAGATGCATTCATAGGAATGGGTTTCCAACCTTCAACTCTTTCAAATTAGAAGAACAAAAATATCCATGTGCCTTCTCTTAATGTATTTTGATGCACTATGACCAAGGCAATCACTGGTCTTCTTATGTTTTCATCTATGATATTTCATTCACAGCAGAAAATGGGTTGGTGGTATATTGGCAGTCACAAAGGAAGTGATCAGAAAGATGTGGCTACCATTGTCAGGGCATTCAAATAAAAAGCCAGAAGAATCTCTCTCAAGAAGTGAGCAAAAATACAAATTACTTTGCTTCTTCTTAGTTTTGCTTGTCTTTGGTAAAACCAGAATTATACCATATTCATAAAGGGAGGTGTCAATAATTAGACACCCCAAATTCTTACATCCATTATAGCTAAAATTTAGCCAATGGTTATGGATAAAAGGTAGAAGTGACAATACACTGCCTCACTACAAGTAACGCTACTTTTTTTTAAACAATTTTAATTTTATTTTTAATTTAATTAAGTAATGCAAGAGTAACATTTGGTTAAACATTTTACAAAAATTCAATCAAAAATTAAAAACTTAGCTAATTTCAACTTTTCTACAAATTTAACTAGTAGCTGTTTTGCTCAAGTCTACTTTTAGCTGAATTGATGTGAACAGGTACAAAAGACATTGAAGAATTCTCTTCACCACAATGGAGGTTTTCTCACTTTTCCACTCTGCATGGCCACTCTTACAGATTGACAAGAGAGATTAATTGCTTTTATGAATAGATGAAATTGTTAACTAGCCTTCTTGTAGCTTTAGAGAACTGAGGATGAAGGGGAGTAGAAACGTAAACTGAAAAGTAAGATTACTATTTTCAGAAAGCAAACCCATATTCATTTGAGGTGAAGGTAATTGTAAAGGTTTTCCTTCCTTCCTTCCTTCTTTCCTTCCTCCTTCCCCCTCCTCCTCTTCCTCCTCCCTTCCTCTCCCTCCTATGTCTTTCTTTGTTTCTTCCTTCCGCTCTTCTTTGTCTATGCCATTTTATATGAGGTTATCTTTCTTTAATTCATCTCCTATTGTGCAGAAATAATTTAGCAACTGAACTTGACGTTCCCCAGCAACCATGATGAAAACGGTAAGACCTCCCCAAGGAGGTTACCCAACTCAGGTCATCGGAGATATGACAGAGTTATTTCGATCTTTTATGAAAGCTCTGCTCTGCTTTGCAAATCTTCATTTGCCGGGGGGACATTTCCAAAAATACTGTTACTTCAGGATGTTTACTCTGAAAATTTGTAATATATGTGTACTTTTAATAGTGTGGAATATTTTACCATCACACCTATTTTAAAAGTAAGAATTTAATGTAAGGGTCTAGCAATCTAGCTCTCTGTCTCTCTGCTTCTGCATTTCGTGAGAGAAAAAGAAGCTAAGATTATAATAAACACCTTTCTACATTAGAAGTGAGCATTATGTGAAGGGATTGGTTGTGACAGGTGTCTCGTAGCAAGATGGTTTCTGTAGCTGATTTTTCCTTAAGGACTTCTTCAGTTTGTGGAATAATGCTACAGAAATCTGAGTGCATTTGTTAATTCAATTGGTTTTCTGCCATTTTTGCTTAGAGAGCTCACAGCCAGAATTAGAACACATTCAGTTGCAAACGAAGAGATGCATGTATCAATCAGCTTTAAACATGTTTAAAACATCTTCTAAGCTAAAAATGATATTAATATTCAAGCAAAATAACATTATGTTTGTTTGCTAGAGGGAATGCAGATTCTGCAATGATCCATCTTTGAAATAAATAGCAGCAGTGACTATATTTAGCTAAGACCAACAAAATTGGGTAGTAGAAAGTCTTGCTATTTGACTTAGGCATTTCAACACTTCTCATTGTAAAAATGTTATATCAGGGTCCATGCTAATACAGTATAGAGGCTGTACTAACAAATGGTGGGGAGGTGTAAGGGGCCGAGTAGTGGTCCCATAACAGATAATCTATAGGTACTAGAGGGATGGTCTAGTGGTTAAAGGCACTTGCTGCCTTTGCAGAAGACAGATTTGGTTCCCACTCCCATATACAATTGTTCATGATCATCTGTAACTCCAGTTTGAAAAGTTTTAAGTGGCCTCTGCAGGCACAAGGTGCACATATTCTGTGTGTGTGTGTGTGTGTGTGTGTGTGTGTGTGCATATATATATATATATTATATATGCAGACAAAATACTTGTACATCAAATAAAATAATATTTTTCAAAAGACACATCTGTAAATCTTAGTAAAAGCTGGTAAGACTTAGTATGGAAAAAGGGACTTTTTACAGAAATGATTACAGGTTTTGGAGAACAAATTCGTTATGCATTAGCTTAGTAAGCTCTACAATTGACACACATGTTTAACGTAAAGCCTGTGAAATTAGACACACAGAAGTGAAGGTGCATAAACACAGAAAGAACTTAAAATGAAATGGCCATGACTTATAACTGTGTTGGTAGCCATCCTTAGAACAAGAAGCTTAGGGGATGGATTCTTCTCTTGAGACCCCAAAAAGAACACATGTCTACTAAGTTTGGACAGCTAGCTTTTGGACACATAATGGAACAAATTTCTTTAGATTTTCTGACAATAAATTTAGGTTTCCTTGTTATGTTGGCATAGCATAGTCAAAAGTAATGTGTCCCTATTATATTTTAAAGATTTAGCTTTCAGAATCATAAAAGAGCAAATATTTGTTGCCTTCTAGCCATCAGACTGAGGTTGACTTATGGTAGTAGCCTGCGAAACCAGTATACCAGATTTGCTTTACCCGAATGGTCATTTGTTTCTAAAAACTTCAATATCATTCCCTATAGAAGAATGTTTTCTTTAATAAAGTGATAAAATAAATAGCAAAAGCTACTGCCATTTACTTAATTTTTTTTACAACAATCCTTGAGTTGTGCAGTAAAGTTCATTTTATTAACCTTACTCGAGATTGAAGGCTCATTCTTAAGGAAATGGAATTTTTGGAAACTCCTATTTTGTTCTCTCATTTCTCCTCTTATACAGTGAATAATATGCTTAAATCACTGGAGTCATACTGGTGGCATGGAGCTTATAGGCTAGCAAGGAAGATATACGAGATATGCAACCATATCCAATCTCACTTAAATCTTATCTAAACAAAAGCATAAGACAGAACTTCTGCAAATTGGTGATAACAGATGCTCTTTATTTTCCAATATTTATTTATTTTATGCACATGATTTGCAGAAAAACAATGACTTCACATGCCTGGTGACAAAAGCACCTTTGGGAAATACAAAAATTATGGATGGCAGAAGAGGCAGCTCATTGGTCAGTCTGTAAACATTAACCTCTACTCAATGATAAGAAAATTGTGCTGCTAAAACCACTGGACACAGCTATACAACATCACAGGAAACAAAGTGATTTTCCTCAACTCAACTTGGTGGCCGGTTTGTCTGGTGTTTTAAACAGTAAGTTCTCAAGCCGAACATTCCACAGAAAGCTTGTCTGTTGGGGGTTTGAGTCATGCAGAGCACATCTGTCCACTCATGCTCTTACTTTGCTGCGCTTGACTGGTTCTTCTCCCTTACCATGGGAGGAAGTTGTGAAAATAACTCTCCCTGAGATCTTGCTGGAAATAAAAAATAGAAGCATCTGTCCTAGATGGCTGGGTCATTTACATCATGAAAGCAGCGAGCTCTCTTAGTTGATCTCCAGAGATATATTACACTTCAATGCCTCTCTCTTCAGTTCACTTGCACTTAACTAATTCCTTTTGATGGCCCCAAATATGGATGAATAAGAGGCCTAGCTCCATGTTGTCGTTACTTTTCTGTTGCTGTAATAGCATACCATGATCCAGGCAACTTACCAAGGGAAGCATTTAAGTGGAGGCTTACAGTGTCTGAGGGTTTAGTGTCTATGATGGTGGAGCAGAAGTATAGTGACAAGTAGCTGAGAATTTACATTTTTATTTTAAAAAATTGGGGACACACACACACACACACACACACACACACACACACACACAAATGCCTGCTACCAGTGGTACACACCTTCTCTAAGAAAGCTACATATAACTAATTCTACCCAAACAATTTGGGTCTTTAAGCACTTGATCTTATGGTGAGGTAGCGGAGGTAGTGGAGTTGTCATTCTCATCCAAATCATCACACTGCATTAGGGGAAAAATAGCACTTAGAAGATTAGAATAGGCTAAGAGTAGGTTAGGCTTAACTTTCCATATGCCATTGCTTCTGTCCAAGGAAATACAGGGACAAAGAGTGGAGTGGAAACTGAAGGAACTGCCATCCGGATCCCCACCTGGGATTCCATCTCATATGTAGTCACTAAACCCAGATACTTGCAGATGCGAAGAAGTGCTTGCTGACAGGAGTCTGATGAGGATGTCTCCTGAGAGGCTCTGTCAGAGCCTTACCAATACAGATGTGGATGCTTGTAGCCAACCATTGAACTGAGCATGGGATGGAGGAATTAGAGAAAGGACTATAAGAAGTTGAAAAGGTTCGCAACCCCATAGGAGGAAGAACAACAATACAAACCAACCAGACCCTTCCCCCTGGGGACTAAATCACCAACCACAGAGTACCCACGGAGGGACCCATGGCTCCAGCTGCATATATAACAAAGGATGGCCTTGTCTGGCATTGATGGGTGGGGAAGGCCTAGGTCCTGAAGGCTTGATTCCCCTGTATAGGGGAATGCTAGGGCGATAGGGTAGGAGTGGGTGGGTGGGTGGGGACCACCTTTGTGGAGGCAGGGGCAGGGGGTGGAATGGGGGATTTTCAGAGGGGAAACCATGAAGACAGATAACATTTGAAATGTAAATAAACAAAATAAGCAAAAACAATTTTAAAAAAGATATAATGTTTTTTTTCTTTATATATATATGAAGTGAAATTAAGCTTGTAAATTGTGCAATCTGGCATATAGTAAATACTAACCACTAAAAAGCAATTGCTATTATTAGCATCATTAAAATATTGACTGCACCTTCTGAAAGAAAAAGTTGCCTCATTTAGAAACTACCATGTGGCCAAAGTCCATGAGCATTTTTCAAGTGTGGTAGAGACAGAATGTAAAGTAAGGCTAAAACATGGAAACTTCAGACTCTTTATCTTGGAACCACTTCTAAACCTTAATAGTTCTTATTAGTTAAGTTAAATTTTTATTTAGTTTTCTTTCTTATTTAAACATTTTTTAAACTTATTCTTTAAGCTATTTTTTTTTAGTCAAGACTTTATCCCCCTCCTGGTGCCCTCTCCTACTATTCCACATCCCATACCTCCTTCCCTCATCTCCAAGAGGATACCACCCCCCCCACACACACACATATTCAACACACTAGACCTACCCACTCTCTGGGGCCCCAAGTCTCTCAAGAGTTAGGTTCTCTGACGGAGTCCAGATCTGATAGTCCTCTGCTAGTACATGCATAGGGGGACCTCATATCAGCTGGAGTATGCTGCCTGGTTGGTGGCTCAGTGTCTGAGACTAAGAGATCATGGTTCTACAATATTCTTTGGAACCCCATTGATTTCTGTTGGAAAGGAATTGATAAGGTGCACCTACTTGAGAAACAATGCCAAGCTGGCTTTTCCGGTACAAGTCTGTAGCTATTGGGATGAAATAACAGAAACAACAATAATAATACTGGGTATCCTTCCTATGAGTCACATCTTTAATACTTATAACTTATGCATGGATTAGTAATTACTATTAATATATGAGGAAATAGATTCTGAATGCAGAACCTGACTATATTATTAAGGTAAAAGTCGAACCCTACACAATCAGGCTATAGACCAGGATGTAATGTACCAGGCCTCTGTTGACTAGTGTTGACTAGTGATCAGACAAATCATAGGAGTTCTGGGTACCAATGATGCTAAATGGCTACCACATCATATGTAGCAAACAGCCAGCTGCTTATAGGGTGGAAACCTTAAACACAGTAGAAATTTCCTCCTATCTTTTCTATGTCTCTCAAAAGTTTGTTATACATAAGTGTAGAATTACATGTCTCTGAGTGTCATATATTTACAAAAGAAAGATCTCACTAAGCCTTGATATTTTTACTCTTACTCTCCCTGGGGACAGTAGGCAGGCTTCTGAGCTATCTGAAGGAGCATGTGGTTCCAATATAAACACTTCAGGAACTACGTTTGACAATGCCTCCATTTTGAGGTTGACATTCTTAGGAATATGTTTTAGAGCAGTGGTCCTCAACCTTTCCAATATTGTGATCCTTGAATCTTCATGCTATGATGACCCCAGCACCATAAAATTATTTTTGTTGCTACTTCAGAACTGTAATTTTGTGATGGTTTTATATATCTTAATGTGAATAACTGATATGCAGGATATTTGATAATGTGACCCTCCCCAACAAAGGGGGCATGACCCATTGGTTGAGAACTGTTGTTTTTGAGCCTTTGAGAGTAGGTGACTTTCAATTTGGCCTTCAAAATAAAGTTTTGTAGATGATTGTAATTTAATTAGAGAAGAAATTTTCAACACAGTAGATTCTCTGAAAGACTATAGGTAATGAGGCCAATAACTTAGTTACACGTACCTTATTACAGAAATTTCTTTTGTAGGTATTTTTAAGGTGTAATTTTGAGTATTTTACCTAGAGAAAGATATTGTAAATAGACAACTGTTGTATTTTAGAGATCAGTAATTTATATTTCTGCATTCTATTCATATTTTTGTGTGAGATCATATGTATTCTATCAGCTTATACTCTTTGGGGTTAAATAATTTGTTATTATCTCATATAGTGAAATGAGAGGATGCTAGGCACAGAAGAGAACAGGACACAGAAGAAAATTCACATTTAAAAAAGCTATTTACCTAGAATTGCTTTTTCATTTTGAAAACAACAACAACAACAACACTCTCTTGCACTACACTTCACACTATAAGATCACATTCAGAAGCCAAGAGGGATCAGAATAGGAGAAATATAAGGTACGCTCTGATTATTTTTTTTCCTCCTAGTGATTGAACTCCATTATGGACACTCGCCAGTGTCTCAGGTGAAGAGAAACCTTACCTCATTCTTCCCCAACATAAATGGTAGAACAGATATTAAAATTTGCTTGAAGGTAAAATTAGTAGTGGTGGCACATGCCTTTAATTCCAGTACTTGGGAAGCAGATGCAGGTGAGTTTCTATGAGTTTGAGGCCAGCCTGGTCTATCAAGAGAGTTTCAGAAAAGTCAGAAACCTTGTCTCAAAGGATGGAGGAGGAGGAGGAGGAGGAGGAGGAGGAGGAGGAGGAGGAGGAGGAGGAGGAGGAGGAGGAAAGGAGGAGGAGGAGGAGGAGGAGGAAGGAGGGGAGGGGAGGAGGAGAAGGAAAAGGAGAAGGAGGAGAAGAAGGAGGAGGAGCAGGAGGAGGAGGAGGGGAGAAGGAGAGGAGGAAGGAGGAAGGAGAAGGAGAAGGGAGGAGGGAGAAGAAGAGGGGAGAAGGAAAAAGGAGAAGGGTAGGAGGAGGAAGAAGAGGAGGAGGAGGAGGAGGAGGAGGAGGAGGAGGAGGAGGAGGAGGAGGAGTTGTAAGGAGTGTCTAATACCATCAGACCAGTATGGCACTGAGAGAAGCAATCACCTACAATAAGAAAGATATAAGGAGAAAAAAAGTAGTTTTGCATTTCTTTCCTCCTCCTCCTCCTCCTCCTCCTCCCTCCTCCTCCCCTCCTCCTCCTCCTCCTCCTTCTCCTCCTCCTTCCTCCTCCTCCTCCTCTCTTCCTCCTTCTCCTCCTCCTTTTTCCTTCCTTCCTTCCTTTTTTCTTTTTAAATAAATGCCAACTCAACATTGGAAAGAAAATTCAACTTATTTTACTGTGAACCTATATCAATCTACATTCCTCCTTCTGGTATTTTGGCAAAGAAGCTCTAAAACCATAAACACAGGTACCATAACCACAGCTCACTCAAACCAAGCATGGGGAGAAAGAGTCCAAGGATAGAATAGCAGAACTGAGAAAGATCTGAGAGTGAGCTAGACCATACCAAACATATAACAATGGCTATATATTGATAGCAACAGTGATGTGTCTAATTAGTTTGTGTTCGCTGTTAGGATTACTATTTTATTAATAGTGACTAAAATATAAAACAGTGTCGGGTTAGAATAAAAGGCATACTAGCAGGCTTCAGATCCTGGCTTTCCACTAAAAAGCTATGGAACCTTGGCTAAATATCTGAATTCTCTGTGGTTTATTTTATGAAATCACTGGAGACCATGCAAGGTTATGTCAGGATTAAGCAAGCTAACACTATAAACTGTTTATGCTAGTTCTTGGTATAAAGTGAATTCTGGCACATACTAGCTGCTTTGGTTATGATGTGGTGGCATATCTGTTACTGACACTACCTAGTTTGTGTTTATTTACACTGCACTGGACCATGCCAGGAATACACCATGCATTACTGACCTAATAAACTCCTCAAGGATGCTCTCCACCACTCCCCTGTCACCAGGGAGGAAACAGACTCAGAGAATATGAATGACTGGCTCTGCAAGAGAGTTGTTAGTGGCAGAGACTGAATTTGAAGGGAAGGAAATGGACTTTTCACCTACAATGGAGCCATTATAGAATTTTTACTTCCCTGGATTTTCTGTAGATGTGATCTGGTTCTAATCATCTATACACCATTGGTTTTGCAGAAGTAATGCCTACATGCTCAGGACAACTGAATGATTCTTCAATTTTTTTCATCAAGGGTAAAATAATTCTGCTCATATGATACATTCAATCACCCTGCCTTAACTCATATTTTTATTAAAAATCCAGTATTTGATTTTTTAAAATGCTTTCAGATCTGCTGTATTCTTCTTAGTTGGCAAGTTCAAACCACATAGTCATTTTACTGTGACTCTATTATATTAATTTCTGATAGTGATTTTTCTCATGTCTGAGTATCAAGAAAATTGTTCAAGTACAAAATAGAAGCTTTTGAATGAATTACTGAGGTCACTCATTATATTCAAGGTTAGCATTTTATTTCTGGTCTTGAGATTGACACTAGATTTTACTCTTCTGGAAATCTGCCCTGGCAGACCTCAAATGTTGCTCACTGTACAATTTATCTCAGTTCAGACAAAACGGATCTAGCAATTCTTAAGCACCGGAAACCACAGGCGAAAATACATTTTTTTTTTGAGGTCATGCTGCTCTTGGCTTTACTAAACCCTATTTTTTTTTATGAACATGATTAAGTCTCTTGAAAAAGACAAGCACTAGGTTTTGATAATTACCAATGCTGCTCATTATTTCAGGCAAGCCAGAGGTGGTGGTGTAGAAGTGGGAATCACTCCTTGTCTTTCAGGTCTAAACTCAAACGTCGTGCTTGTCACAAGGGCCAGCAGGTTAAGCAGAATCCAAGTTCTGTCATATATTTCTGCCCTCAGAGAAGCTTTGCTGACCACTTGACATGAAGGTTTCTCCTTGCTCTCAAATATCTTAACACAAATTATGGTTTGTCCACAGCATGATGGTTGCCTTGTATTATCTTTTAAAGCTATTTTTGTATATGTAGTATGAGTGTGTATATTTGTGTGCATGGGTGGGGGGTGTCAGTGAGTGTGTATATGTGTACATATATACATTGGCACGCCTGCAGAAGTCAGAGGACAAGTTGTGGGGGGCCATTCTCATCTTCCATCATGTGGTATCAGGGCATGGAACTCAGGTTCCCAGGCCTGACTGCATACGCCTTTACTGGCTGAGACATCTCGGAACCTCTACCTTCACTTTAAAATTTTAAAGACAAGTCTCAGTAAATTGTTCAAGGTAGACCTGAATTTTATCTGTAGCCAATCCAGGTCTTGAATTTGCTCTTATCCTACCTTAGCCTCACAAGTAACTAGAATTATGAGTTTGTACTACTGTACTAGAGCCTCCCAAGTATCATAGGCAAATATTGTGGGATTTTCTGAGCTAATTCTTCATCATGAAACATTCTCTCAAGATAAATTTACATTTCTTCTTGATTCTCTGGAGAATAGTGATTAGCACATCTATGGAATTTTATAAGCAGTAAATATTAATCAACAGTTGTGCACAGAAGAAAGTGGCCCTCTTTATGACTAGGCAAAAATAAATAATATTAGAGATTTTTAGGGTATCTTATACAAGGAAGCTAATACTTGAGATGATGTCTGAGCAGGAACCCTCAAGTTTAAACATTAAAATGTTTAATATGAAAGAACTTTTAAAAATGCTGTCCCCTAACTTGCATTCCTATGCACAGCAGAAAGAGATCCATAAACTAATAAAGTTTTATATGAGCCAAGCCATTGAATTCTCAAATCTACCTGATCAGGTCAAGTTTCAGAAGTTAAATAACTTGCTCAAAATAAGATCACTGTCACATTCTAAGTAGGATTGGGATTTTCACCGAAGGACATTTGTCACCAAAGCTCTGCTACTTCTAGGTCATGTTAGACTTACCTAAGGTTGTCTCTCCCTGCCTGGATTCTATTCCCTTCATAAAAATACTTGGTTCTCTGGGGTTCAGGTAATATTTCCCATGACATTATCTTAATTTGACACTTTGATTCAGTATGATTTAGGCTGAAATGAGTTATTTTAATTAGGTCACACATATTAATGGGGCATCACACTTAGAAGGATCTTAAAATGAATCAAGTTATTCATATATTTCTCATTCTTCAGTAAAGTAGAATGAAGTACAGGGAGGGGAAACACCCTGTTTATCCTCCTGTACAAAGACCAGAGCAGGTAGTCATCCCTAACTGCATATTTTATTCCCAAGGCTGTTGGGCCAGCAGCAAGCCCTATGGATCTACTTGTGTCAGCCTCTGCAGATCTATGAGTACAAGTACACACCACACCCCCTCCAAACTCTTAATGGCATTTTCTATGTGTGGGGAGATAAAGGCAAAGCATATCAGGAAATGTAAATCACTTTATTTATTTCTATATAGATATTTTTCAGCATTAACCCAATACCCAGAATGTTATCCTTTCCCTCTGAGCCTACATTTATGGGTTTAGTGTTATTAGAATAAGGTTTATGTTGAGGATCAGTTCTACCAATTCTTAGATGCATGATATCAGGCAAAGGTCTTCAGCTTCCAAAAATTTGGTCTCTTCATCTGATAAATGTGGCTACTTATATGGCTTCACAACAGTATTTCAGCAAGTAATATAAATAAAAGTGTGTCCAATTAATTTTAACAATGATGGGGGCAGTACCTCGAGGTACATTTTGCTTGCCCAGCATGATTATTAAATTGTCTTCATAATACCAAATACTTCAAATAAGAGCATATATCTATGGCACAGCACAATGCCATCCTATCTGTATTATTCTTGTATTTATTCTTCTAATCTTAATTTTCAGGTTACTTTCCCTACTGGTGTGTAATATTTTTAACTCCTAAAAGAATAATAGTAAATACTGTCTGCTATCACTTCACTTTTTAAAATGTCTACGTGCAGAATTTTTAGTAGAAATTAAAAAGTATTCAATCTGTGTGATCTAAAATTTGAGATTAACATAGTTGACTCATTAAAAATTATACACAAAAGCAACCAGAGTGAATGGCAGAAAATAAGGAGAGTATTTTTTGGAAAATTATGCACAGCACCTCTGTTGCAAATACTACAAACTGAAAAGGAAGCAACAAAAATCACAGAGAAAACCAGGTAGGGAACTGCATTGTTTTAAGTGTTCACCAAATGTCAACCTAGTAGATTAAGGACATTAACAATTACCCTGCCATGACCAAATAATAATTTAAAATGCCAAGAATAGATTTTTTTTTGCTAAATGACAAGTCCTATCTTAGGTTAAAATGCTGTCTTTACAATGTGCAAGGCTGATTTACTGAAGATTTCTTGTACACAATGTATATATCATATCAAGAAAATAATAATTTCAGTTAATCTAGGGAAAGTTGGCACTGTCTTCTTTTACAACCCTGTATTCTCCTGAGTAAAAAGTCAGAATTAGCTCATAACTCTTTATTTTGGTTCATAATTCATTCCTTTCAGTTCCTACCTACTGAATCATGGTAGCCTTGACAGTATTCTATTGTTGACAAAGAGAGAATACCAACATGAATGAATATAAGTGATGGGGAGAGCCATGTTGCCTTCTGGGATCACCTTGAACATGGACTTCTAGGGTTCCTAAAATTTGGAGTTATTGAAATGAGATGCTAATTTCTGTATGCTCCCTTACAGTGCTAAGTAAATATGGTTCAGGTCAGGACAGTCAAGAGAATTATCAGCCTGTTTCTCAGACACTCTTCAGCCCTAAGCCTGGATATCCTTGAAAGCACTTCTTAAGCATCTGGTTGCTTTCCTCACCACAGGACTCTAGGAAACACACACTCTTTCTCTCTCTTTTATTATGTATTATAGAGCAGAAAGATAAAGAAATGTAGTAGCTTAGCCTGAAAACCACAGGGAATGAGCACTAACAAGATTTTCAAAGTGAAATGTTACTGGCTCTTGGTCCCCAAAGGAAATCATGGCACCTGGTCTCCTGTCTGCCCAGTGGTATATCCTAACTTCTTAGAGAAACAGTCAGAATGTTGGGACTTATGCTGATTCTTTGTTAGAAAGAAAGGCAGGAGTTTTTGTAAACCAACTATTCCTTTCCATTAAAGGGAAAGAAACACAATAAGAAGGTCAGAATCTATTATAGGTATGCGTTTTCAATCCTTTATTGCCACTAGGAAAGTGTTTGGTAAAATGATGCTTTTCACAGAAGGCATTCCCAAAGGGTTAATATAGAGTTAGGAGTGTCTTAACCCTCACATCTATCTTTAGTAACAACTTGTATCCATCTGACTGACAGTACACAACTATGGTCCACTCCCATTTCCATGTCCAACCTGTAACTTATTTCATATATTTGATATAAGAAATATATTTCATACAAAAGATAGCAGAGGACTGTGTCATAATTGAACAGGGATGAACAAAAGATTATGAAGAATAAACAATATAGGAAGATGCCACTGAACACAGCGTTTTTATTTTCTGGACCTAAGATTATAACACCTTTATTCTTGGTTCTCGCTTCTGGAAGATGTTCTATTTCCATTGGACTTCTGGCATATTTTTTTTCATTTGATTTTATTCTAAATTTGCCATGAGCATTTTTTATTCACTTCTTCTCATTCATTTGAGGTTTTAGTGGAATCATAACTAATTTCACCCTGCGTTTCCCAGTGTTCTTTGCACACTATGCTATACTCTGTTAGCATTTAAATACAGATCAAAACATTTGACTTGGGTTTAGAATTGTGAGAGGTAATTACAATCCTCAAAGAATTCACATCGCCTGAGATTTATAATTATACATGGAAGGATTCTGAAGATCATTTTATTCTATAACACGTAGTATCTGAGCTTCTTTCCTCACAGATTGAAAGTGTGCTATTATAGACATGAAAGTGGCAAATTTTCTCACCCATGCAAGCATAAAATTTGAATGGCATGAGTATATAAGGTTATCAAGAAACATAAACTTGCTTCTCAATAGTGGTCAGAAAGGAACATTTAGTGAGGAAAGGCACCTGGATGTAACTGCACCTTCTAGGAGGATGAACGTGACCAGAGAGCACATGTCATGGACAAAAGCTTGATGCTATCCAGATGCGACATGTGCTGTGTTCCCTTCATGGGTGAAATTCAGATTTTATTTTGGGGATTGCAAGTGGTTTGGGAGCTGAGATTGGGGTTTTTCCTTAGATGATTTTTTCTTATTACATAAATTCACTGAACGTAGTCTTGTGTTGTGTGTGCGTACTTTCACAGATGTATTCTTTGTATATTGAGAAGCTACCCCTACAACTATTTCCCTTCCCTGTTTTGTCCTTTGTTCTCCTAAACATTTTTGTTCCTTATTTCATGTCATATATGTATACAAGGTTTTGTGTATTCATATTAAATCAAGTAATCAAATATTAGAAAAAACAAAAAATTGTCTTTCTGAATACTATGTCTTCCTGTATTTATTTTCCTGTAAATGACACAACTTTGTTTTTCTTTATTATATTAAAAGCTCTATTGTTTATCTATAAATTTTCATTCTCTAAACCAAGGTTATTATATGTGTATGTCTGTTCTTTAGCTCTGCCATTGTGACAAGTACTGGAGTGCAAATTTATGACCAAGTATCCTTGTGATATGCCAACCTGAAGACAGTTAAGTTCATACTATTAGGTAACATAGATGGTCATAGGGTAAATCTACTTTCATGGTTTTGAGAAACACATAAAATAAGTGTTTAACATCACTAGCTTTCAGAGAAATGCAAATTAAAATGACACCGGGATTTCATCTCACCAGGCAGAATGGCAGTCTCCAAGGCAATAAAAAAATGCTTTTTAAATAAGACCAATCATGATCTCTCTCACACAGAATCAAACAGCAAATAAAATAAAATAAAATAAAATACAGCATCATATTGAACACACTGACATTTGAGGCATCCAGAGCCCTTAAAGATTATAAATGTGATGGGTATTTGTTTGCTCTGTTTTGTTTTCTTTTGTTTAAGAAAAGTATCTAAAAGTCAGAGAAAAAAAATCTCTCATAGACGAATGGACACAAAAAACCATTTCTGACACCGAGAAGATTCATGTAGTCAAGGGCAAAGCATCTAATACTAAAACAACAGTTCAGAGTGAGACCCTTGGTGCTGACAAGAGCACAATTTACAATATTCTGAGGGGGTCTCTGTCAGCAGGTGGTGCTACCCAGAAGGATGTACTTTCAGATCATCATACTTTTAGATGTTGCAATATTTGCAGAGAGTATGAGTCTGGTACCCAGGAGTATTTTCTCTTCAGTAGTACAGTGGTCTCTGCTATTTCTGGGATTATTTCCTTCAGCTTTGCCAGCAAGTGTTTAAATCTTTGAGCAATAATGCTTAGGTGCCTTTTCAAATAAATGGATAAATTAGTGAATTTCTTAATCTTATCTGATTTTGATACAGCTTTCTTGGAGTTAATAGCACGTTGACTGGAATTGTGTATGGCTCACCAGGCCTTGAAGCTAGTGATCCTCAAGAAGATGTTTAGAATTTCTTCTCCAATCCTAAAGGTTGACGAGAAAACACTAACATCATTTTCTCCATGACTGCTGTGTTGCATATTGCAAATGTATTTTCCTTATTATTACTTAGGTGACAGGACACAGACACATTTTTACTGCTGTTTCTCAGCAGGGAACACTGAAATCTTGAGGGACTGAAATAACTTAAAACAGCCAATGTAATATGGGACAGGGCAACTGGATGAGCTCTGGTCAGTGCCCCAAAAAATTTGTCCTCCTACATATCTTTTTCTTTTTCTTTTTCTTTTTTCTTTCTTTTTTTTTTTTTTTTTTGTGGGACCTGATGATTCATAAAAATGGTGATTCCGTTTCCTAATTAAGAACCAACTGCCTTCAAAGGAGGCCATTAAACGTTTGTCAAAGTTTTAAGCCACTGCAGCACAATTATTTAATGGCACCATTGGTATAATCCCAAGCCCCTCCCAAATAAAAATAATACAATCATGGCCTGCTTTCTAAAAGTGCTTTCCTTGTCAATTATATTTAAAACAATTACTTTGTTGATGATTTAATCTTCTAAAGGAAATAAATGCTACTATGGGGCATTAAGAGGCTAACACAGGAAAGGATATGAACTGCAATTATAATTTGTTTCTTAGCAACTAATAGCAAAAGTTATAAAGTTGATTCTAGCACAACTATAAGAGGCAGTATTACAGCTGTGGGAATAGAGTGACGGCCCTTAACAGTATAATGTTGTGAGTAATTTGCCTCTGCTACTATCATAAGAGAAGTTATTTTGGATCTGCTTGGTCAAAGCCCTAAAGAATTCTCATTAAAAGCCAGCTATTATTCTGCATGTTGTTTTTCTTCCCCTCTCCCTTCCCCATTATATTGAACACACTGCATTGGTTATTCCACACGTTGTGGGAAGCTGAAAAGAATCAGCATGATAAAACAGATTTCTTTAATAACTGGGAGAAAGGAGTCCATCATTATAAGAGCTCTACTTCCTGTCTGAAACAGCACTTACTACACGTAGTCATGGTTAGAGCAAATTAAAATTTTTATAATGGATATTAGTGAGGACAGCACAGACTTTTAAAGAGCTGTATATGCTGTAAAGAGGAAAACTAAGGAAATTTGAAGCCTTCAATCTTTAATCTTAGCAGATTTTCAGGTTGGAAATTTGCTATGAAATATGAATGGCTCACAATCTGGATCATGAAATTAATCTGTTAGTCCTAGAGGCATATTGCTCCATGTATTGACTTTGAAATCTGTTTCAAAAAATGATCGTGATTTTCTCTCAGCTACACATGGAATATAGATGACACAAATGAAGTATTTCTGGGTTAGTTACTTTTTTAAAATTAGAAGATGGGTACGGTCTACCAGAAAACAAAATGACTGGATTAGGGTTTTAAAAAAGTCAAGAATTACGTTTCATTTAGGTTACAATCTTGAGAAATAGTTTGAAGAGATTTCATGAAAAAGAGGATAAAATTATGTGGCTTGATGGTCTTAGAAACACACTTGTAGTAATTGAAAGACATTGTGAAAAACTTGGTTTTGAGGGATGAGTTGGGCAAGATAACTTCCCCAAAAACCATGTTGTGATCATCTGCAGTTCCTATGTGTAGGATCTACTGCAGATCAGTAGACAGTGTGCTTTTGAATCCCGATTAAGTGGGTCAGTTTAAAGGAAGTAGAGAAACTAATGATTCAGGTAGTCCTCCTGCTGGATGGTGAGAATCTGATGCTTCAGTCTTAGGGTCCAGGCAAGTGAAGTCCAGGTATGGTTATCTATGAAAATTATCATTTAATCAAATGCTTGTATATCTATATCCTAGGAAAAGACTCCTGTATAGTTTGAGATATCCAGTGCAAAGTAGAATGTCAATAACTATATCCAAATTCTCTGAAATCATCAGGCAGGAGTGTATGCCCTACTGAGACAGTTATTGAATATGGGGCCGTCATAATTTCTCTCATGTTAGAGGGTCCAATCATGAATAACTGATTAGAAATTTTTCTATAAATATATTGATATGTAATATACATGTATAAGACAGTTTGCCATGTTGGAACTGACTATAAAGAGCTTACTGTACAGTATGGATCCCCAAAATGAGTATAAATACTTTGTGATCCTGGCAGATGGCATGCAATCCCAGCATTGAGGAAGCAGAGACAGGATCCTTAGAGCAAGCTAGCTAGGTAGAGTAGCAGTCTCATAAAGTTCTGGGTTCAAGCAAGAGTCCTGACTTCCAAGAGTAAGGTGAAAAGCTATACCAATAGAGGAGGACACTCAATGTCCATGTTAGACCACCACACTCACACCCGTGTGATTATACCCATGAGGACATTGGAGCATTGCTATACATACCATGCACTCATGCAAAACCTATTTATAATAGATAACATATAATATATGTGTTTTCTACATCATATACCAAAAATCAAGCGTAGACAAAGCAGACATATCGATTAACAGTTAAAAGCAGGCCTAATGGAAGGCCTTGTTGCATATGAAATTTCCTGGATACCAGATATCTACATTACAATTCATAATAGTAATAGAATAATGAAGTAGCAACAAAAATTATTTTATTTTAGGGAGTCGCCACAAAATGAGGAACTGTATTAAAGGGTTAGAGCAGGAGGAAGGCTAAGAACCAATGCTCTGGGAAGGAGGGGGAGGCTCAACACCAGCAGAAAGTCAAGAAATGTCAGAGGTTTGGAAAAGACGACATTTGTAAGATCCTTAAACGCACTCTTTCCTCTTCATTACAGAGGCTCTAAACAACTGCAGGGCAAGCAGACCCACTAGCCAAGCTGCCAAGAGATCTCTTGAACTCGCGGTGCTTTGTGCAAGTTATACACAGAGTTCCAAGGCTGCAGCCTTTGTGACTCTTCCACAAAATCGCTTGGATTCAATCATTTGGCTTGGGGTGAGCTTTCTATTACTATAGCTAAGGCAGAGTCTTACCTGCTCTTGTGAAGAAACCTTCACCCATAGTCCTACTAGTAACTCCAATTAAACCTAGTTGCTTCACCAGTTGGAATTCAATACAGTGGTTACTTTGGTCTGTCGTGAGTTTCATCTCTTGGGTCAGTAAATATGTATTCCCCCAGGAGAAATCTCTCAACACAACAAATGCTGAACAATTATAATCAGCCAACACTATGCATTAGAGAATCGAAAATGAAGCTCTGCTCTCACCTATCTACAAGTTTACAGTGTGCAAAGTCTACATATGTTGCATCTATTTATAAAATACAAGGGACATTAAGAAAAGGAATCTGACCTGTTTGAAAAGCAATACTTTAATAAGTAAATTTGTTCATTGCTGGAATAGGTCATTACTAATGCCGGCTATTACAGTAATGAAAATAATGTTATTTTAGTTATTAAATTGCGATAAAATTGAAGTAGGAATAAGAGCTTAGTAAACAAGAGTGAGCCAATCCCAGAATGGAATGAAAATTTCTGGGTTAGAAGTCTTAAGTGCTGTAGAGATTAAATGGTAGCGTCAGCTTTGCTGAGGGTGGTGAGAGATGGTGTGCCTCCATAAGAACTGTGGATACAGATGATCTTCAATAGGCATGATGATGTTGGGGATCCGCGCAGAAAGAAAGGAGCCTTGAAACAGACACACAAGATGAACTGATCATAAAAAAAAAATCAAGAAACCTAAGTAGCATTTGAATTCTGTTGTGAGCCAATGGAATGCCCTAAAGGAGTCCATGTGAATTCTTAATTGCTACCATCAGTGGACAAAGCATATGGATCAAATCATACAAGATTAATGCTTCGAAGATGCGAATGCAAACTGTCACTTATGTTTGCTTGAGAGTCATTACTGTCCCACAGAGCATATGATGAATAAAGTGTACCAGAAGGCTGCTGGGGAAACTAGAGGAGCAACCAGTTTTTTGCAAAGCTGATATGTCCATGTATGCTTTTAGAGGACAGGGATAGTCTATAGTTGAAAGGGAATTGAGATAGAATCCCAGGAAACTTAAAAAAAAACATTTTTATTGTGTTAGTACAGAAGCCCACTCAAGAGAGCCCTTGTTTCATAATACAGAGACTAGACAATTAGTAAAATAATGAAATGGCATAAATATTACAGAGCTTGATAGTGTTGTCTTGTGAAATATAGTAACATATTGGTTCCAAATCTCTTGTACCAATTGCTGCTCTTCGTGCTTCTGGACAGAAGTAGATATTTACAGTGACCTGTGGAATTTGCTTTATTTGTACTTCCCTACATTATGCCATATTCATATACGCTGGGACAGAATTCAATATTTGGAAAGGTTTCTTATGTCTCAAAATACATAAAGTATCAGTTGATTTCTAAATGTTCAGAAAACTCATGAAGGATTTTTCTTAGATGTGAGTTTGTAGAGGAAATGGGTCCCTCGTCTGTGATTTATGTAAGAGAGAATATCTTATTAGTTCCTTTGGAGATAAAATCTTATACAGAACATCCCATAACATAAGAGTTCTGTTGGAGAGGAAAGGAAGGATTTTGCAAGGGAAGATGATCACAAAACAACAAGCTTAGATGACACAACAGAGACTGGGTAGTAGCATTGTGCCTCCTTTCTCCACTAATAAAAAGTCTACTGAATGGGGCAAAGACTCCATTATTGCACACCAGACTTAATATTGCTCTCTATTTATAAAGAAGAGCACAATTCCTATAGGTGCATGAAGGAAGCCAAGGTGCAGTCTCTCTGCAGTGAGTGAAGAGCTGGCCAAGTATTTAACTCCTCATCCGGATCACACTCAAATGACCTCTTTGAAGCCTTCCTCTAGCTGCAAGATGTCCCACATAATGTTATAGCTGTAGTAAGTACCTAGTAATAAAGTTGAATTTATTTTTCTTCTGTACTTTTTTTTTGCTTCTCCCCTCTCTTGTCCCTTTCTCTCCTCTTCCTTTGCTTTCCCTCCCCTCCTTCTCTTCTTCCTCTTGTCCTTTCATTTTGAAACAGATTTCACAATATAGTCCAGTCTTGCCTAATTATAGTAGCCCTCAGAGCATGAAAGCTTTGAATTTGACATCCCATATCCCTAGAAACACTAAAAAAAGTAAACAATAGTTTTGCTACTCCTTGGATTGGGGCAGGTATGTAATTCTATTTTGTTTAAAAACATGTTGTTTTAAAAAAGAAGAGGAAGTGAGATCTTCCTTGTTCTTTATTGCCGTGTGCTGCATTATGGTATCCAAAGTCTGCAGAGCTCTGACCAATAAGAGGGACTATGTTAGATATAACTTGTCACCATTGGATTTACATCACATGAGCTAAACACCTTCTTTATAATATTTAAAACTTTTTATGAGATGAAAAACTGGAAGTATGTGGGCTTTCTTGAGGCCCACAATTTAAAGCAACTTCCTCCTTGTTAATTCAATAGGCTATATACTACTTCTGGCCATTAATGCAGACACAAAACATTACATACTATTATTGCCTGTCCCTTTAAAGAACTAACCCTGCTGGGCAAGTCCTTCAAAGACATTCTAAGAAGTTGGGAGGACTAATTATCCTTTTAATGAAACTCATCCTTAACTGTAGACCCTTGCAAAGGTTCTACCTTGCATCATTGTGGCCAGCTCACTTCAGATAAATATGTTTTCATTTTTTTTTCTTTTCTTTTTTTTGGAGCTGGGGACCAAACCCAGGGCCTTGCACTTGCTAGGCAAGCGCTCTACCGCTGAGCTAAATCCCCAACCCCATGTTTTCATTTTTTACTCTTTATTTTTTTCTCTTGGATACTGGTCAAAGCCTTAGCATCCTTTCCCAGGCCCTTAGGACTCTCTTATGCCTTTTGTCTGAAGCTACCAGACCTCTCCTGCTTCTGTCACTTTATCTCTGCCCCACCATCCCTATTTAGGCAGATGCTGAGATTTACAGTTTGTTGTTTTTCTCTTAAAGAATAATAAAATTGTCCTCTGTCTTCACTCAGGTTTACTCCAGATTCTCTTATTAATGAGGGAAAAAAGAAAGAACCTTAATCCTTGGTGACAGCCTGGAGCTTACTATGTGTCACATGACGGTCCTGACTTTCCAGCTACAGTTTCTTAATTCCATTCTTGATCGACTTGTAAGTACCACATATAAAACAAGTTAATATATTTGCTGAATAAATACTATTCATTCTAATTTAAGTGAGTGAAAATTGCACTGGCTCAGATGGTACTACTAATGAAAATAAAAATTATACCTCTGAACTTGGTCTTTAACCTAAGAAAATAATAAAAATATCTACCAACTTGGAAAAAGAAATTCTGATTCACTTTTCTTCAGCTCCGTGTCTCTCTTTTCTTCTTGCCTTCAGCTCTGAGTTTGCTCTTTCTACTTCCCATTGCTCACTGACTCTTCTGCCCACAATATCTGGATACTGACCTCAGCTCTTGGACCAAAAATCATTCTGATTAAAAAAAAAAACAAACCACCAGAGTGTTGCCAGATCTACTGGGCATTTTTTCAATACTTCAGCTGAGTTTTCTATTTCAATGGATGTCTTCCATCACCACCTGAAGTGTGTATGTTGTCTCTCTCCAATTTCTGACTTTCTCTTCGTGTTCTCTCCTTATCTACTTTAAGGGTTATTTCAACACTAGCATTCACTTGGGTGCCCTTGGCCTGCCCTTCACATGCCATTCTTCCTTCTTGAGGAGACAATCTGGTACATTCTCATGATTTGAATTCTACCCTTTCTTCTTTCTTCTTTCATTAAATATTTAATTCTGTTGAGGTGATACACTCAAATACTCAACTGTCTGATTGTCACTATCTCTCTATGACAGTAATCTACAAAGGAGGTGACTGTATGTCCTAAACTGTGTGAGGTAATGTGGTTTGCATTTATGTACTTCACAGGGTTTTAGTAAAGGCTCTTTTCATACTCATAAGTATCCAGGTATAAAAGAGAAATAATGAGAGTCAGTATCTTTTCAATTTAGCTGGTTATCTCCTGTTCTCTCACCCTAGCCTGCTTCTACACTCAGTAATTTATATTAAGACATTAGACTTGAGAGCCACCACACTCTCATTCTTTCCCATCCCTGATCCAAATCATCCACTGTCCCTAAATATTTTTATTACATCACAGTTTTATAAATATGTCTTCCCTCATTCTACCAACTCAATCTTTGGTCAGTTTGTCATCATTTCCTGCTTAGTATATTAAGTAATACTCTTAAATGTTTTATCCAGACTCTGGTATGCCAATACCTTCAATGCACACATGGAAATGAGGTCACAGCAATCAATTTTAAATATGCAGAACTGGTTTATATTACTCCCTTGCTTAAGACCCTTTGAAATCATCAGCCATCAACAGATTAACTCAGTCTCATTATCCTGTCAAACAAGGCCCTCACTGATTGGACCTTTACCCTTTCCCACAGCCTCTTAGCCTCCCATGCCCCATTTTATATTTGACAACCTAGATATGTGGCGTGTTTCCATGTCAATTGCATATCCATGAAAATTCTGGCTTTGCTGCTTCTGACACATAAAACTCTTTGCCAGTTCTGTTGGCCTCTTTAACTATCAACCATCTGTCAAGACTTGGCTCAGCTGTCATGTCTCTTGGGGAGCCTACTGTGTACCCCAGAATGGGTTACATATTGCTCTCATAGCATACTGTGCACACTGTTGCCTTTCATTTACCACATAATTGTTAGAATTAATTCTTTATGCCTCTGTCTTTCATTACAGTATGTGCTTAATCTCATGATTTTTTTTTTGTCTTTTAAGATATCGCTTTCTTTGATCTTTCCCTGCTATCTTTTTTTAAAAGAAAGCATGTCTTACTTTTATAGTTGGAACAAAATATATAGGCAGACATTTCTCCTCGGTGATCCTTACATAAGTGTTGATATTGTTAGCATCCCCTTTATGGAAGAAAACCATGAGTTTCAGAGAGGCCACATGATGGATAGTTGGCATGCATGGGAGAGGATGCAAGCATGTAGATAGTTTAGGTAATAATGTTCATTATGGAGTATGTACAATGAATTAGAGATAGGGGACCAATCTAGATTTTCCTAGTTTCTTAGTCTGAATTCTTACTATTTTCATGCAGCTAAAGTATTTCACGATTTTTCTGGTACTTGAATGTATCTTTTTTTCACATACAGATTCTACTACCGTGTAGAATCTATTCTGCACCCTCACTGGAAGCTACATCCTTCTTCAGGCATTCAATTAAAGAAATAATAATAATAATAATAATAATAATAATAATAATAATAATAATAATGATAATAATATCTTGGTTTTGTTTTGTTTTATTTTTCAGTTTTAGGAGGAAAATAACATGATGGCATCAAATGGAGGATATGTATACACACCTGAAGGGAATTTTGAAGTTTGTTTTAATTGCACGTCTTTCCCCGGTAAGTGCTGATATTAGATGCACATGAGTATATTGATGGGTAAATTTATACTAAGTTCTTTTTACTTCAGACCGCTCAGAGCTGAGCAGGGTCTACAAACTACTAATACATTTTCAATGCTTCTCTATATGAGTATGCGTATCCTGTACTTCATAGCATCATTTCTCATATTTGGTATGTTCACTGCAGCTTGGATGAGTTCAGAGTACCACCTCCGAATACTTTATCATCCAAAGTGCTGCTTTTAAATTCTTACTATTCATAGTACATCAGCTTTTCAGCTGGAGCTTCCTGGCTACCTCACATTTTTACATCTCTTTTTCAAGCTGGTCCACGGATCAGCTCTAATCCTAGATAGTTTCTGTTGGTTATTGTCCTTAATCCTCATGGGTCAGTGCAGTAATGTGCGCACACAGTAGTTGCTTAGAAAGGATGGGCTGAAGAGACACTGCTTTAAAAACACTTGTAGCTTTCAAAATCCCTTTTGTTTTTCAGTTGGAGAAAAAGTAGATATTCTACATTATACTTACACTATTGAGCTGAAAGGAGAAGATTCATTCAGGTTCAAGGGCAGGAAGGTATGTGAGGACATCAAGCAATTACTGCTTTGTCCTAAATGGTTGTAGTATTCAAACACTCAGCTAAGTGGAAAAAAGATGGAAGGGAAGCTATCCTTTAGTTCCTCAGTAGTAGGATATGTTAATCTAGCCAGGGTAATAAGACTTAGCTCAGGCCCAGAGGAACAAGGTATGCTTGCCAGAAACTGCTGACATTGCTTATGGAGAATGTTTTCTTGGTTTGTTCCTGCTTGTTGCAGACTTTGGACACTGGTAGGGATTTCTAGAGGCCTAGGAGGCAGGTAAGAAGCACTATTGGCAGTCGTTCACCTCCATCAGCTAGGTTTACTCTTCAAATACATGTTTTATGCACATTATGACGCAATGGACAAATAAGATTATTTTCAACACTGGGAATCAAAACTAGGTCCTTGAAAACACTAGATGAGGTCTCTAAAATCTAAACTATATTTCTAGCAGCCATTAATGATAGAATATTTTAAATTATCCTCTCTGTCTCTCTCTGATTCTGTCTGTCTGTCTCTGTGTGTGTGCATGCATGCATGTGCACATGTGCAAGTGTCCTGTGCAGAAGCTACAGGCAGTTGTAAGCTGCATAATATGTGAGCTATGAAGCAAACTCTGGTGCTCTGGAAGAGGACTATATATCCTTTTCTTCTGAGCAATCTCTCCAGCCCTAAGGAAATTGAGTTTTAAAGAAAAATAAGCTATGTGAAATCAAAAGACATCCCAAGTATGGATATTTAAAGCTGTTAGCACTATGATGCCGAACTTCTATTAGTTGATATATGACAAAATTCTTTAGCCTTGAATAGGAAACAGGAATAGTAAGATGGAAGGAGGAAAACTGCCCTTTCCCTGAACTGAAGTCAATATTAATAATAGCAGTAGTAGTAGTAGTAGTAGTAGTAGTAGTAGTAGTAGTAGTAGTAGTAGTACTAGCAATGTAGGAAAGATTTTATACACATTAGCATGTTAGAAAACACCACAAGAACAAAACTCTACTTAAATTAGTGCTTCTGTACAATTCCCAAAATCCCCCAAAAGCTTTTGCAATATCAACAACATTTCAGATATTCCATTATAAAATATATATTCCTTTGTCTCCTACTGGAACTCATTTCAAATGACACTGGTGATGTGATATAGTAAATAAATCTTAAGACTTTAAGTCTAAATCTGAGCTTTTAGTCCTAACTTTGACCAGGAGTATCATGGACTTGCAGAAATTCTTCCTGCCTCTGAGATACACAATTTTTGTTTGTAAAATATAGGATAGGATTATAGAGATGGGTTTGTATAGTGGTTAAATGAAGAAATGGATTGTGACGTATTTTCTAAACAGCAAAACAGTGCAGACAATGTAGCCATTAGTTATGTTCTGAAAGCATCAGCATCAAAGAGAAACTGAAGCAGGGGGCATAAAGGACCAAGGTAATGCTATGGAAAGGGTGCCAGATTTCTAAGCTTTAAAATCCCTGGTACCCTCAACAAAGCAGTTGAGGAAGATCATCAGCTATCTGGAGGCCTTTGGAGGATCAGCTCCTATGATCATCCACATTTATTTCAAGGGCTCTCTACAGCTGGCTGAACTAGATGGTAAACACCTCACCAATTTCCACATAATAATATCTACAAACATAATTTCAGCCAAAAGACAATTTATAGCTAACAAATTTTCAATTGAGCCAATTAGCCAAATCACTTACCTGCTAACAGTAGCAATATGGGTTTTTTGTTGATACATTAATTATTCAAGACAAGATTTCCTGCTTAACCTTCAAAATAAGCTTAACATGCACTATTTTACATGACTGCCAAGGTTAAGAGGAAGATGTTTATGATAGGATTTTAATTTATATTCCCAGATTTCCCATTCATTTTAGAGTCATGGAGGCCACCTGGTCAAATCAAGGGAGCATTTATGATGCTTAATTCCCATCAGGAAATGGCAATGAACACTCAAAATAATGAATTCAAAGGCTCCACAGATGTAGTACATTTGTTCATCTCTAAGTGTCTCTCTTTGACTGCTTATTTACATTATAGTCACTTAAAAATTTTAATTCAAAATGAAAATGTTACCTAGCTTTGCCCTTTGGTTGGAAAGCAGCTACTGATACACCCACTGCTAGTTGATATTATTTTAAATTCTTTCGTGTAATAAATTTAAAATTATGTATGGGAAAAGAAGTCTGCTTAGTATAAGCATCTTTTATTGAGCACATGCTGTCTATGAGGTAGTGTGTAAGTTAGCTGTTGGGCTCTCAGGAAAGGGGGACTATAGTTGGTGTCAGCAAGGAACTCCTAGTAAAGATCACTTCTTTACTGCCCAGATTCAAGCCAAAAAGCAATCAAGAAACAGAAATGGAATCAGAACCTGGAATTTCAGTATGCACCTCTCTAGGAGTAAGACAGATACCTCCAATGGGCCATTGGATTATTTTGGGCACTCATTATTTCTATTGTATGTGGATGGGTCAACAAAATAAAAAATAAGGCAGTAGAGAACAATTTCATAAATTTCCCCCTTTCAGGTTCATGATGGATCTATTCCATTTACCAATAACTTTGTAGCAGTATAATTCAGGGTGTGTCTACATCCCTTTGCTCAACCTATCAGTGATAGTAAAGACACAGATGCCCTGGATGATGTCATTCTCTATTCTCCTACATCAATAACTCTCTAGGATAAGAACATCTCTGACTCAGAGTTCATCCTATATCTTTATTTAAAGTTGGGGTAATTTTAAGGTGCAGTAACTTCCCTAGGTAACTCTTGCCTCTGCACAAAATAACTTGCTCACCTGCTTATTCAATAAAAATGTGTAGAAAACTATCAAACTAGGTAGACTCTTCAGTGGGGTTAACAAGTGGTAGACTGGCCAGCAGATGAAATATAGGTTGCAATCAAGGGGATGTGATGGGAAATCTCACAGAGAAAGACAGTCACTGGGGGAAGCTACTTTAAGCAGGGTGGTAAAAGTAGGCAATATTCAAACTTGGAACCAAAAATCCAAAACAAACTCTATTATTACTTTGAACTAGAACTGGTTTAGAAGAAGTGGTGTTGAGGGATGCTTTCTCTAGGAAATTAAAACGTTTTGGGGAAGCTACGAACACGCAATAAAATTCTGGCAGGTTATTACTTTCACTGCCCAAATCTCTAAGATCACAAAATGTTCCTCTTTTTAAACTTTGTGATTTCTCCTTCCTAGCACCCAATATGGTTGGCATCTATAGGCATAAGTACAATGCTGTCAGTAAAGATAAAGCCACTAATATATGTTTTAGATGCTTCGGTCTGTTTAAATTTATAAATACTTATAGCTCTTTGGCAGATAAAAGGGACTACTGAAGAATAACTTGGCTTTCCAGCAAATGGAGACTATCATAGATCATCACAACTGGACACAACAGTCTAGAATCCAATGTTCGAGGGCAGCCCAACCACATCCCAGTTGTTGTGTCTATTGTTCTGCGAACATCATAAAAGAAGGTATAGAAAGAGACAATTGAAATCCACTGTAAACTAGTATCCCCTAGAAATGGCTGCATAAACAAGACCAGAACAATGGCAATATCAATAGCTATGCTAATGGAGAAGATTGGAAATCTCACAGGAAACTCCTAGTTAAAGAACTACAGGCAACTAATGACTTGTGAAAGATGGAGAATTAGTTTCTCTCAGGGAAGGAATCCCTAATTATTTATTCAATACAAAGTAGTTGGTACTGAAACAATATTCACATAAAGAACAGTGAACACAGCAGGTTATATTTATATACATACATACATACATACATACATATATATTTGTATGTGTGCCTAACAATAATAGAGAAAAAGCAGATACAAATTTGAGGGCAAAACATAAAAGGGGCTGGGAAATAAAAAAGGTTTGGGAGAGGCTAGCGCAAGTAAAGTGAAGGGGGAAAGTATTGCCATTATATTTTAATTAAAAATGTATAATAAATAAAAAACCTTGGACTTATCAAGCTGCAGAATGCTTGATATAAGCCAAAAGCCAAAGCCAGTAAATAGCAAGAGAAACCTTAATGCTGCTACTTACAGACCCAGCAACTGAATCTTCCTAATGTTCCATACATTAGAGGTTGCTTGCTCAACTTCCCCCTTCTTGTTCGAGGCAATTTCATGTCTGTCTAATCCACTGACATATTGTCCATATGCAACACAATACCTTCTACTTAGCTGATATTCACTAATATATGGAAAGAAAGAAAAAAAGAAATAAAGTAAGAATTTTCACTAAGTATTGAGAATATGATGAACAATGGATTTGCCAGAATAGTTTGCAAGTTTGCAAATGCCTATCATTTTTCAAAGGTATTTAGGTTTTCAAAGACATAAAAATCAAATTATGGACAGTACTGGAAGTTAGTTAATAATAACTATATATTCAAAAATTTAAGATATCGGATATATGTATTGTATTGTACCTGCTTAGCATGCATGTGGTCATAGGATCAAGTTCCAGCTCCACATTATCAAACAACAAAAGTCTACTTACTTAATTAGCATATAAAGGCACATATGCTTGTATATGTGTGTCTATGCATAGTAATATGTACACGTGGCATGCTCGTATATATGGAAGATGGCGTTCCGAAGTTGGTTCTCACCTACCATGTTGTAGAATCTGGGGATAAAACTCAGGTCATTAGGCCCGTGAATAAACCCCTGCTAATTCTTCTTGTTAACACTAAAGGAGCAAACTTATAAAAAAAAATTAGACTGTGATTACAGTATTGAATTTTATGGAGGGCCCTCCATGTCCTAAAAGAAGCTAATCCAGAAAGAGAGACTGCATAGTGAATTAAAAACCTATGAATACCTGCTAGGGATTGAGAAATGTGTTTAACACCAAATCAAATACAAAACCATGAACCTGATATGATTAGCTCTCCATCACGATGACGAATATGAAGGAGACCCAATTTACAAAATGGGAACATTTATTTTGCCTCAAAATTTTGAAAGTTTCAACCCAGCAGTATCTAGATTTATGCCTTTGGGCTTCAGGTGAAGGAAAATATGGAGTAGGTAGAACCTAAGTTAGAGGTTGTTTGCCTCATGCTAGTCAGGGAGCACTGAGCTGAGAGGGACAGGAAGGCTTTGGAAGTTCAGCCCCCAGTGACTTTGTAAGTGGGGTAATCAATCTATCATTACATGAGAGCACTCATGTTCCAATTATGGGATTCATTAATAGAAGACCAAACCTTCAACATAAGACTTTAGAGGAAGGGGATACATCCTATTAAAATGGCAATGGGCTCAGTCGGATTCTGCACTCAGACAGGGGAGACCAGCAACCAACCTCGGCTGTTTACCTGTAGTCCAGCTTAATAAATGGTAGAACCCTTGAAGACAAAACAGGTAGGAAAATACATCAGTATTCAGATGTGTCAGATGAAAAAGCCAAAGGGTTCTGCTTCTGTGTGATGTCAGAATAGGAAGGGCCAATGAGACAGAAAGTAGACTGCTGACTAGTGGGAGGTAAGAGGGCCAGAGTTCCTGGTGGGAGGCAATGCTTTTGAAGTTGGACGGAGATGCTGGTTTAACAACATAGTGAACATAGAAAGAAATCACTGACTGATCTCCCTTGAATTAGAGAATTATATATTATAAAAGATAAATGCTGTCCTTATGAGTTATTGGGAATAACTCTCAATTTTAGAGAGGTAAAGAAAGCAGCTCTTCATTCAAGGCAGTATGACTGTATGTTAAAAGGCAATTTCTGTTTCTCTTACTTTCTCATTCATCATTCCACAAATATTGATTCCTCCCAGATATAGATTTGTGTAAATCTTCTTTTATCTTCTCTCCACCTCATTGTGTAGCCCTAGTTAGCCTAGAACACACTGAGATCCACCTGTCTCTGCCTCCTGAGTGCTGGGATCAAAGACGTGCACTGCTGCAGCCAGTAACTCCCCATGAGGCTTAAAGAGAGTAAGAGAAAGCAGTCAGTGACATTCAAAATCTATCTGTTGATGCCTATACACCTCATCCTATATTCTACTTCCAAAGCTTTTAAATGAGGGTCTTTAGAGGACAGTAAATCTATGTTTTATGAGGCCAAGCTAACAGATTGCTCTTTGCCCAAGAATACCTTTCCATTTAGGAAAAAACGTAGATGCTATAAGAAAATGAACAAATCTAAAAGGCTAATAATATAAAGCAATACAACTGTTAAACCAAATTAACCCTCTGGTCATAATTAGTGCGTACCCTAAATACACATTTCAGGGATAAATTGCTGGCACATAGTGTCATCCATTAAAGGTTTAGAGGCTAAGGCAGAATTCAATCACTGGAAATTTCTCTGATAGAAAAATTGAGTGAATGGCAAACACATATGCATCTTTTCATGATGCCTTTGAATCTGAGATTTAACCTCTGAACCACAAACCATGCTTTGCTCTCTAATGGGGCTGAATCCGGTAGCTGGGAAATAAAAACTAGTTGGTGTGGTGCATAAAATTCGTGTCAGCTCAGAGGTGAATGGCTCTCTCACATTACAGCTCACTCAGGAAAAGGTGCTGATAGAGAAGAAGGTAGTCGCTAACCCTTGCTAACACAGGGGCTTCGGGGGGGCTCGAAATGTCACAGCATGCGTGATAACAATGCCTGGGAGACTACAGTAGAACTGTTACAGCTGCAGGTAGGTCACAAATTCTAAATGTGATAATAGCCAGTTTCTGGGGCTTTAGAATGCCAGACAAAGGGGTCACATTCAGGGAGAGTGACCTAGAAAAAGCAAGAAATCCAGAGAGAGGGACCCAGGGCTAACAACCTCCTCTGAATCACTTCAAATTATTGCCCTCTGAAGAGAGAAGACCAATCCTGGTCCAAGTGGGAGATTGAACCGTGCTGGGGAAACAGAAAGGTTACTTTTTGAATTTCTGCAATGACCGTTGTCATTATTTGGTCAAATTATCCTCTTATATAAAGTTCAACACCCTCTTACACTCTCCACAATAAAATGCAGAGCGTTACACAAAATGTCCACAGAAAAATGCCCGTCTCACTGAGGCCTTCACTATCACTCTAGCGAAGCCAAGTAATGAAAGTACCACACTATCGTCCGTCCTGCTTTGTCATTTCTGCGTCAGTGTCATCAGAGGAAAGAAAATGACCTATGCATACACTGGCTTGTTGATTTTTTTGAGACTACCGCCCAAAACTTAAGGGATGGGGCATTTTCAGAGAGTTTTCTTTTTTCCCCCCTTTCCAAACACTAGCAGTTAGAATTCCAAATTACGTGTGCCAACAAAGCTGTGCTCAGCCTAAAGGCCCAGGGCAATCTCCCTTGCTTCACCCAGCTTCTGTTGGCTGCAAACGTTCTTTGTTTCCCAGAGTGCACCGTATGCGGTATCTATGGTTACAATCTTTGTACATCTTCTCTTATGTGGATTTACAATCAACCTCAGTCGCCCTGGATGATCTCATCTCTAGATCTTCAATTATAACGGAAAAGACTTAAAAGGACAGGTTCATACTTACAATATGCAAATACAAGTATCATTTGGGGTTCATTGCCCTGGTCTATAATTGTTGCTGTAGTGCAATATAGAGTGGGTGGCTAACTTTAAAATAATACAAATGTGAAGCATTCTAGGTCAAAGTATGAGGGGGTTGGGGCTCTGGTGAATGCCTGCTTCTTTATTTGTGGGCCATCCTCTTTTTAAGGTCCAGGCTCAAGGATGCTCTCAGAAAAGATTTTATGAGGCAGCTAACCCCACTTTGGGGAGTCAGAATGTTAATGTATGAATTTTGGAAGGAAAGTAAATATCTCATCACTAGTAGTTACCATACAATTTACTCAAGATAGTCAACCAGACTGTAGATTATACACAAGAGAGTATCTGTATGCATTCATGACTGAAGAAAGACCAGTCTAGTTAGAGAGGGGCTGCCACTTGTCCACCACTTCCCTGGATACAAACCTATAGTACTGAAAACAGAGTTTATAAATAATTATCATTACTTAATTAAAATTATATAATTGTATTGACTAAATTATTTGTTCATAATATTGGACAAGATGTATTTTAGTAAATTTCTGCTTCTATCATTCATTTTGAAAGTTATTTTTTAATAAAATTTCACTGTGCCATCTCCATGAGTATTTACCATTAGACTTGATCTTATTTTTCACTCTCCTCAGCCATCTCTCCTCTCTCTTGCTGGTCCCTCTCTAAAACACTTTTCTTTTATGCCCCCTTTGCTCTGTTTCCTTCTCATGTTCCCATTGAGGTTCCAATACCACAGAGAATGAACTGACTTTAGTTTCATTAATTTGTAAAATGACATGTCTGGACAAAATTGTTTAGAATCCCATTGATGATCTATCGTCCATTGATAATCTATGTTCATATTTGTTGTTTTCTTAGAATGTCTCTGATATTTAAAAGAAATCAATGGTTTCCCGATTTTCATAAATCACGAACTATGCTCTACCTTACAGATCCCAATGGCAACTGTGAGAAGTCTGAAAAAAAAAAAAAGATACACTCTAATAGCTAATAATTACAACAGAGTAACATCTGTTTATACGTTAATTTCTCGAGGTCCACATTATTGAATTTTCAGCCAACACCTGTTATCCCAACATCTCTACTATTGGATTTGCTTTTATGAGAACATTTTCTATAAAACTCAGCAAATTTTGGATTGAGTTTTTCGAACTAGTCAAATAAAAGGAAAACTGTATTCTTACATTGAAGACCCAAGTTGCACTGTAAATGTTTTCAGTTTTGACACCCAAATGTTCGCTCATTAAGTTTAAATTGACCTAAATATTCACAAATTATTTACCCAAACAACCATCTATCAACATTTTATTGCTCAGAAACAAAAGTTTGCCTATTTCAGCAGCTTTTCTAATTAAAAACCAGTCAAGCCAGTCACAAAGCTGGCCGTCTACCAACTCCCAGCTCTTGTTTGGAACAAGTGCCCGTTCTACAATTTAGCTATGAATGCAAAGCTAAATATTTTTTTAAAAATATTTCAAATAGTGAACATATGAAAATTACAGAAAGTACAAGCAGTGATCAGGGAACAAACTTGAGGTGGAAAAACCCTCAAGGTTTTCCATCTAATTCCTTTTCTCTTATTATTAGCCGCCTCCACCCTGAAGTACCTGATCTGTCTCAGTGAAGACCTCAGACAAGCTGACTGGAGCAGACAAGAAGGAACTTTTCCATCAGTGTATCTCATCAGCTGCTATGCCTCCATCTGACAGCTTCACTACACAAACCCATAGCGACTGATGCAATTGAGAAAAGTTACTAAAATTACCCTCAAAGTGGGTTTTATATTTTCTGTTGTGATACTGGGGATTGAATATATACTAGAATAATGCTCTGTCATTGAGTTACACTTTGGCTTTAATTATGCTACCCTGATACACACATATGCTATTTAAGTGAAAAGAAGGCCAAAATGAAGCGGCTATTGTACTCATTTGTCTCCTCAATTTATTTTTTCTCATTATTTTTCTTTTGGTTTCTGTCTTCTTCACATTGCATGAGCTCAGGAGCATCCCTGACACTTATCCATCCACTCCTATCTCAAGGCAAAGGTCAAGGCAAATGTCAACAGAGAGAAGTATAAGCTGACATAGCTTCCACTGGAATACTAGTACTATGGGCATGTGCCAAGACAATGGCAGTTTTCATACGGTAGGCAGGTAACTGGATTTTGTTAAGGGAGTTAAATTGGACAATTTACAGCTGCTTTTGAATGAATTATAGTCATCCACAAGTTGAGATGATAAATAGCTTAGGTCTTTTGTTCTGCAGATCTGAACTGTTGTAAAACAGCTGAACTCACTGGAAGAAGGCATCACTGTTTATAAAGCTCTCATGTTGATAAGCTAGGATCTAAAGTTACTAGGTTATTCTCTTGAAAGCTCTTCATCATGATCGACAGTTAAAGGGCATCTTTGTCATCTGTGGGGGAGGGGTGACATGCGAGTAACAAACTTGTAACATGTCATGTTCTGATTGGAGTTAACAGTTTACCTACCCACCACTGTTTGCCATAGAAATCAATATTTGGAGTGTTTTTAAAACCCACTTGAAATAAATTGGAAACTTGCTTAACTTTTCAAGCAGAAATATTGTTATTAATTATTCTCATTATAGAACTTGAAACCAATTATATGAAAATTAAAGTCACAAACACACATAATTATCACATACAACATTATGCATTTTCATGTGAGGAACAAATCAACAGTATAATGTTATTAAGACTATTTATAACTAAAATGTTAAACAAAAATTATGAATTACTATAGTAAAGGTAATAAATACAATGAAAATTCTATTTGTATCTATCAAGGGTAGATTTTATCAAGAAACCAAGTTGATGCTTTGAATGCAAAGTGCTTTTGGAAAATGTCTTAAGTGGGACAGGGTAAGTGGCTGCAACTCATGCATGGGAGATCCAGGATCCTATGCTAGTATCTTATTCCTACTCCTATGCAGAGCAGTGATTCCAATTTGCTAATTTCCAAGTTGTTCAGCTGTAAGATGAATAAAATGTCTACAAATCCCGGGGTTGTTGAGAATTAAATGTGATAATGCTTCCAAAAATGCTTAGCCTAATATCCAACATAGAGTAATGAAGGTATAATAATGCCTTATAATTGAACCTTATTAAAACATGACTTAGTAGTTTATAATCATTAGTTAACTTGATCCTTTAGCCAAAGAAGTAGAGTAACTAACCTCTATCTATGGGTATCTGAAGTAGGGAGAAACCTTTTTCAAAATCATGGGCATCCAGGGGAGCTGAGACTATTTCCAGAGAATTCTGTCTATATCTTGCATTCTTACCTGACTACATCTAAGCTTGCCATCTTTATTTCAAAGAGGCAGGATAGGGAGGGAAGTATGGGAAAGAAAAGAGAGGAAGGGAAGAATCATTGCATAGCTTTCTGAGGCTAGGAGCTCTTCCGAGACTTTGCATCTCTAAGGGGCGAGAGTTTCCACCTCACAGAACTGCTGACCTACAGCTGTGATTGGAAAAATAAATGAAATGGAGCACTGAGCCAAATTCATTCCCAATTATACAAACAGAATCTCAACTTCTCAAACCTGTATTTCTCCCACATTTCCTTCCTTCCTTCTGTTTTTCCTTCTTTCCTTATTTTCTTCCTTCTTTCTTTCATTCCTTCCCTTTTCTTTTTTTCTTTCATTTTCTTTCTTTTTGGCAAAACAATTTCTCTGTATGGTTCTAGTTGACAGGGAACATGCTATGTAGTCCCAGTAGGTCTTTAACTCACAGACTTCTTGCCTCTGCCTCCTGAGTACTCAGATTATAATGTGTACCAATGTATATGTACATGTTACACCAATGTAAGATACTTGGCTCATGTTTTTAAAATGATGATTTTGCAAGTGGAGATATGTACATTTGAATTTTTTGTTTGTTTGCTATTTGGCATGTTGGCCATAGAACCCACAGCCTTTCCCATGCTTGGAAAATAATGTAATACAAAGCTATATCCTTTGTCCCTTTAGATCCACGTCTATATGTCAGAGAAAACGTTCATGCATCTTAGTTCTCCTGGAGATTTAAAATGGGTTGCCTAGCTGGAAAAGTAAGAAGCATGGAAGCTTAGAGAGGCAGCAGCAGTCTGTTCTACAGACACAGCCTCTGGAAACACATCTATCATTATGCTGTGTAAATGATGCCTTGAAATAAATACCCTCTGCTCTTAGCTTTATCCACTGATACACTTTTCCTGTGGAATAATGATTACAGTATTCACCGTGACTTTTCTGGTTGACACAGAGGAGGAAATGGATGAGGGTTAGAGAGGAACACTTAAGTGAAAAGGAAAGCTATTGCTGAAGAGTCCACTGAAGCCAGGCATACTCTCAGTTTGACTTCATTTGCTATATCTCACATAGGTTGTATTTTTGATTTGGGTTATATTTTCCCATCAAACACAGGTCTACATCTGTAATGAAGATGCCAATCATCTCCTGCTTAGCCTCAAAGTGGTAAGGGCTTGCTTGGATACACCCACAGAGCACTCCACAGGTCCACAAGAAAATTCCTAAACACAATGGCCCCACATTCCGATTGTGATGATGCAATACTTATTTACTTTTCATTCATTTATTCACTTATTCATTCAAATTATTACTGAAAGTGTACTTTGTGCCAATCACTAGCCAATATCTTTCTATAGCCCTATGTGAAATAGAAGGACTAAAGGATAGAGAGGTATGCTGTAGGGTGAGTGATAGATAGGGAGATGATTGCTGATGACCAGATAATAATCTCCATGGGGTCTACCTTTAGTCCTCATGATAGTTGGCACCAACCAGCCAACCAACAAACAAACAAAACCAACTTACAAACAACAATAAAAATGCAAAGTGCCCTTCAAATTACACTACAATAAGTAATGCTCCTGATAGTGTCCATGTGTCATTAAAAGAGCTTGCATTATGCTGTATTGGTTTAATTAAAGAAAAAAATTCTCTTCTAAAGACATTGGTAGCAAAATGAAAACCTATTCTTAGAGGCATTATCTCCAGTGAACTCGAAAATTTCTAGAAGTCAATTAATACAAGTTAAAGATGTTCAGTGCCAACATAAGAAATTATCAAGTCTGTCAACAAAAGCAGCATGTGATAATTTTTAATAAATCTTAAAATAGAAATAATACATCTACCTCTACATACTTGTTCCATGAATAAACTAATAGAAAGTAAGCAATGAGACCGGAAAAGTATGATTTATTACAGCAAGGTTAAGGGATGCTTTTCTTATGAACTAGATTAGTTTGAAGTAGAAAAAGCCAGATCAGGGCTGTATTTCCTTGGCTGTGGAAATTATTACCTATGTAATAACAATGAATAGTCCATCTACTCCAAGCTCCACTTTCACTTTTATAAGGATATAAGCTAAGAAATATATAAAAGTTGCTTCAGACATAACCACATGAGGTGAAACCATTGGCTTACTTGTATGGTACATGGCAGTGTGGTCAAACAGCAGTGCAGCCATTTAAGGATTACAAAAAAAGCTCAGGGGGGAAAACTCAATGATATTTAAAATTTTTCCTACATTCCTTGATTTTTATTTATTAAATAAAGAATAGTCTTGTATTTCAACAAATTGAAAATATTTTTGAAATAACAGTATGAATAAGAATTCTTTGAAAGAGGCTGTACCTGCCAAGACTGATTGACTGATTAGAACTATATCCTCTACTGAAAGGATAAACAGGCTGAGAAAGAAATTAGGGAAAGGACACCATTCACAGTAGTCACAAATAATATTAAATACCTTAGTGGACTCTAACCGAGCAAGTGAAAGATCTGTATGACAAGAACTTCTGAAGAAGGAAATTGAACATCTCAGAAGATGGAAAGGTCTTCCATGCTCATGGATTGGCAAGATTCATATTGTAAAAATGGCCATCTTGACAAAAGCAATCTACAGATTCAATGCAATCCCCATTAAAATTACAACTCAATTCTTCATATAATTAGAAAGAGCAATTTGCAAATTCATCTGGAATAACAAAAATTCAGGATAGCCAAAACTATCCTCAACAATAAAAGAACTTCTGGGGGAATCACCATCCCTGAACTCAAGCTGTATTACAGAGAAATAGTTTTAAAACTGTATGGTATTGGTACAGAGACAGGTAGGTAGATCAATGGAAGAGAATTGAAGACCCAGAAATGAACCCACAGACCTATGGTCACTTGATCTTTGACAATGGAACTGAAACCATCCAGTGGGGGGAAAATAACATTTTTAACAAATGGTGCTGGTTCAACTGGAGGTTAGCATGTAGAAGAATGCAGATCGATCCATTCTTATCACCCTGTACAAAGCTCAAGTCCAAGTGAATCAAGGACCTCCACATAAAACCAGATACACTGAAACTAATAGAAGAAAAAGTGGGGTAGAGCCTCAAACACATGGGCACTGGGGAAAATTTCCTGAACAGAACACCAATGGCTTATGCGCTCTCCAACGTATAAAAAGGCCACATACTCCACTATGTTCTATTTATAATATCCAGAAGCTGGAAAGTACCCAGATGTCCTTCAACAGAGGAATGAGTACAGAAAATGTAGTACATCTACACAATGGAGTACTACTCAGCTATTAAAAACAGTGACTTCATGAAATTCATAGGCAAAAGGATGGAACTAGAAAATATCATCCTGAGTGAGGTATCCCAATCACAAAAAAGCACACATGGTATGCCTTACTGGTGGAAATTAGCCCCAAAGCTCAGAATACCTAACATACAATCCACAGATCACATGAAGCTCAAGAAGAAGGATGACCAAAGTGTGGATGCTTCAGTCCTTCTTAGAAATGGGAACAAAAATATTCATAGGAGGAGATATGGAGACAAAATTTGGAGCAGAGACTGAAGGAATGGCCATTCAGAGCTTACCCCACATGGGGATCCAGTCCATATACATGCATACCACCAATCCCAGACAATATTGCTGATCCCAGGTACATATTGACAGCATATATCTGTCTCCTGAGAGGCTCAGTCAGAGCATGACAAAAACAGGCGAATGCTTGCAGCCAACCATTGAACTGAGAATGGGGTCCCCATTGGAGGAGTTAGAGAATGGATTGAAGGAGATGAAAGGGATTGCAACCACATAAGAACAACAATATCAACCAACCAGAACTCCTAGGGACTAAACCACCATCCAAAGAGTACACATGGACAGACCAATATCTCTAGCTACATATGAAGCAGAGGATGATCTTGTTAGGCACCAATGGGAGGAGAAGCCCTTGGTCCTGCCAAGGCTGGACCCCAGTGTAGGGCAATGTCAGGAGTGGGGTGGGAAGGGTGGGGAAAAGGGATACATTTGAAATGTAAGTTTAAAAAGTCCAATAAAAAAGAACTATATTGATGTGGAAATATTGGAGTGTTGTAGGCTTGGAGCCTAATTATTTTATTTGGGACTAGCTTTTGTTCCTCAAATAGCTGACCCTTTCCCATATCTGTATTGGAGCTAACATACTGTAACTAATAAGAAAAAACCTTGTGTAGTATATTAATGTCAACAGACCACTAGTTTCCATCAATCCCACAGTTATGAATGTCATCAGATAGCATCTAAGGTCTACAGGAGAGATTTCTTCCCCTTCTTGGAACTACCTCTCTTATGTTTTGTCCAATATATTTGAAAAATTGCCTTGATTGATAACCTTGTTCATTCCATTGCTATAAAAACTCATGAATCTGCTCCTATGATGAAATATGGAACATCTGATGACTAAAACTTATGTTTCTCTGGCCATGGTCAGTCAAGATTTGGTCAAGAATAAACTATCATTATTCTCTTTGAGGTGAGAGCTGTGTGTGTGTGTGTGTGTGTGTGTGTGTGTGTGTGTGTGTGTGTATCTGTGTGTGTGTCTGTGTGTTGACATTAACAACCTCTTTCTAGTTATGTTTTCTTAATTAAAAAGTCTATGAACATCTCCCAATATTGACTGCTATAGATTGATAATGAGGATTATATTCTAGCTCTAAAAATGGCTAGAATATAAATTGTTTATATTTGTAAACATTCTTCTTTCCCAGCTTAGCTTTAGAGACATAATCATTACTAAATGGGCAGTTAACAATGGAATGTCTACATTCATGCAAATAAACTAATAGAGATTCTATAAATGCAGGATGGAAATCATGATTTCTGGTTGTTTACAATAGATGCTATCAGAAGAATGAAAATCAAACAAGACAATATTCAGTCATCCCAAGTTTTATCAAATCTTGGAAAAGGAACAGAGATACTGTGAGGTTGAAGTTGAGGACTGCAGAAACATTTCTTTTCATGTGAAAAAAGGAGGTATGGAAATATCTATCAGACTGTATCATACCTACTATTTTGTCACTGAGATGAGACACCGTAACCAAGGCAACTCATGAAAGAAAGAATTTTGTTGTTGTTGTTGTTGTTGTTGTTGTTGTTGTTATTGTTGTTGTTGTTTAAATCTGCTGCTGTGAGTTCTAAATTTCACACAGCTTCTGCATGCTCTTTGAACTACACCAAAATGTTTGCATCTGTTTAAACAACTGTTTTTGGATATTTTATGTATTTACATTTCAAATGTTATCACCTTTTCCAGTTTCTGTCCCCGCCCACCAACCCACTTCCATCTAACTGCCCTGGCATTTCCTTACGATGGGCATCAAGCCCCCACAGGACCAAGGGGTTCTCCTTCCATTGAACCCAGATAAGGCCATCATCTGCTACATATGCTGCTGTAGTCATGGGTCCCTCCATGTGTACTCTTCGGTTGGTGGTTTAGTCCCTGTGATCTCTCGGGGGGTCTTGTTTGATATTGTTGTTCTATGGGGTTGCAAACCCCTTCAACTCCTTTATCTAACTCCTCCATTGGGTCCCTGTGCTTAGTCCAATTGTTGGCTATGAACATCCACGTCTGTATTTGTCAACCTCTCAGGAGACAGCTATAACAGGCTACTGTCAGCAAGCATTTCTAGGCATCAAAGCATTTCTTGGTGTCTATATATGGGATGGATCCCCAGGTGGGGCAGTCTCTGGATGGCCCTTCCTTGAGTCTCTGCTCCACACTTTGTCCTTGTATTTCCTTTAGATAGAAGTTATTCTGGGTTAAAAAGTTGGAGATGAGTGAGTGGCCCCATCACTCAAACAAGGACCTGGCCTAACCTCTAGATATGGTTTCTACAGGTTCTCCCTACCTTTTGTTGGGTATTTCAGCTAATCTCATCCCTGCTGGGTCCTGGAAGACTCTTGCTTTCCTGGCATCTGGAACTTGCTGGTGGCTACCCCAGTTCCCCATCCCCCATTACTAAGCACCTCCGTTTAAATTCCTGACCTCTGTATATCATCCTTGATTCCTCCCATACCTGATCCTACCATTTTCCTTTTTCCCTTCCTCTCTTCCTCTCAAGTCCTCCCATTCTCTACCTCTGGTGAGTATTTTGTTCCCCTTTTGAAGAAGGACTGAAGCATCCACATTTTGGACTTTCTTCTGAACTTCATATGGTTTGTAAATTGTATCTTGGGTATTCTGAGCTTTGGGGCTAATATCCACTTATCAGTGAGTGCATACCATGTATGTTCTTTTGTGACTGGATTACCTCACTTTATGATATTTCCTAGTTCCATCCGTTTGCCTAATAATTACACGAAGTCATTGTTTTTGATAGCTGAGTAGTACTCCATTGTGTAGATGTACCACATTCTCTGTATCCATTCCTCTATTGAAGGACATTTGGGTTCTTTTCAGCTTCTGGCTATTATAAATAAGGCTGCTATAAACATAGTAGAACATGTCTCCTTGTTATATGTTGCAGCATCTTTCAGGTATATGCCCAGGTGTTGTATACCTGGGTCCTCAGGTAGTACTATGTAAATTTTTTTCTGAGAAACCACTAGACTAATTTCCACAATGATTGTACCAGTTTGCAATCCCACCAACAATGGAATAGTGTTTCCACAACCTACCTCTTTCTCACAACCTACCAGCATCTGCTGTCATCTGAGATTTTGGTCATAGCCATTCTGATTGGCATGAGGTGGAATCTCAGGGTTGTTTTGATTTGCATTTCCATGATGACTAAGGATATTGAACATTTCTTTAGGTGCTTCTCAGCCATTGGGTATTTCTCAGTTGAGATTTCTTTGTTTAGCTGTGTACCCCATTTTTAAATAGGGTTATTTGCTTCTCTGGAGTAATTGAGGGATTGTTTATAGTCTCAGAGTGTTAGATCATTTCCATTTTGGTGGAGAAAATGACAGCAGGTAAGTAGGCATGGCCCTGGAGAAAAGCAGTAGCTATAGGTAAGAATTTACAAAGGACCAATAAGCAGGAGGTAAGATTCACTGGGCCTGGTATGGGCTTTGAGACCTTGAAGCTTAGTCTCTCATGATCATACCTCTTAATCCTTCCTAACAAGTCAACCAACTGGGAACCATACATCAGATATATTAGGCTATGTGAGTCATTCTTATTCAAACCACCTGAGAACATTACACTGAATTGAAGAATGGAATCTTTAAAGAAATCAGATAATTGAACAAGTGGAACAGGGGACGTTGAGTATCAGGCAAAGGGAATGAAAGTATGAAGGCTCTGGAACCAAATGAGCATTGTTTTCTTATAAGTTAAAATAAGATGTGGTAATATATTTTTTTTCTTTCTTTTTTTTTTTCTGGAGCTGAGGACCAAACCCAGGGCCTTGCATTTTCTAGGCAAGAGCTCTACCACTGAGCTAAATCCCCAACCAATATATTTTTTTCAAGGTGCAGCAGAAGACATAACCAAAGAAGTGGAATGATATAATTTACATTTTTAAAAGATCATTTAATGTTTTATGATAAATAGTCGAAACAAGGTTCCAAGATGAAAAGAGACCAGACAGCAATGAATACTGAAGAGATAGTACATCTTGCTTTTATAAGAAAATTTCCCTTGCTTTTATGGCAAATAATATTTCATGTAAAATAAAAATGCATGTAATGTTATGTGGTGTTGAATCATACCCAGGACGTCACATTTGCTCAGCCAGCAGTCCTGCCAACTGACCTGCGCCCTACTCGTGTTTCTTGTTGTTAAAGGACAATATTTTATTCTGTGGCTCAGAATGGCCCGGAACTCACTATTAGTTTTAGCAGGCTGGAAGAAAGAGATCAACATGGCCAGCAGCATTTTTCATATCAGGAAATGCACAGTGGAAGACAAGCTACTCCCGAACCCAAGCGAGGAATGCATAGTACCCCAGGGAACACTGTAGGAAGGGCAGCTGAAAAAATATATATTTAAAACAATTTCAACTGTGATAGACCAAAAGATTAGTTCTGAGAAGGGTTATATAACAGAGGATAATGCTGTATTCTGAATTTAGTTTAAAACATAAAATAATTAAATAAGCTGTAAATTAACAATAAGGTTATACTATGAAATTAGCCCTTTTAAAAATGAACAGGGTGCCCATTACAATTGCTACACTGGAAGGTCACAACATGGATATATTGGTGTTAGTGTCTTCGGCAAAGGTCATAGCACACATAAAAAATTGTAGTTCTCTTCATATGACCATAACTTAACAAATGAATTCACACAAGATTGTGAAGAAGATAATTGCTCATTAAAGGCTTGAAGGAAAAATTAATTACGGGACAAGATATAGTTTCACATATTTAAGAACAGACTAGTTTCATATATAGAGTCATAACTGGAATTGGGCTGGAAGGATGACTGCACAGTGAGAGCACTGGCTGCACTCCCAGAGGACCAAGGTTCCATTCCCAGCACACACATAGCAACTGCTCATGACTCCAATTCCAACAGATTCAATGCTCTCTTCTGGTCATGGGAAAACTACATGCATGTACAGGCACACATGCAGACAAAATAACCACATACTTGCTTGTATCTGAAAAATATGCACACTAGTTTTGTGGCCCTTAATCAGATGCATTACCCTCCTATTTTTGTGCGTACCCAAAGATACTAAAGACTATCTCAGGAGACATTTACAATATACACAGAATTTCTGGAAAATTCATTTATCAATTACAAAAAAGTGCCATCAAAAAGCAATAAAAGATTAAGTGCTGAATATTATAATAGGTATATTTGGTATTCTGTTCCCAGAGTAGGTTTTGTTAATGAGAATATTCTACAGTGTTACTACCAACAGACTTAGTAATTACACAACCTTTGATATTAACATACTGCTATATGAGTTGAGATTTTATACAAGGGACTATATAATCATATGCAAATGCATGCACCCTTAAAACTTTAGCTGAACAGCAATCCTCAAGGTGTCTGCGGTAGAATGTGTACTTACTGCTTCTACTGCTAGACTTTGATTTTCAGTTTTCTAGTTCTAAATTCTACTTTCCTTCACACAGGCAATGATTTTTATTAAATGCAAATCTCAAGACTTAGCAATTTGTTTTCTGTGTTCTAATTTGGTATAAAAGTATAAAAGGTGAATGAACTATATCCTAATTTTTTTCATTATTGGACATAAATATCTTTCTACTATATTAAAACAATAATAGGATTTATTGGTGTATTGATCACTAAGCTACACCATCACTCCAAATTTTATTATTAAAGTATTTTTTTATCAACACTAGTTTGCTAACAATTCAATTGTTTTTTTTACAGTTGTTCTGTTTAATGTTTATAGATGTTGCATGCATGTACTTATCATGTGTAAAACTCTAACACTTATGTAAATGTATATGTATTTAAATCATCATATAACCAAATAATCATATAAGCAAACTATCTCAGGCTCTATGAAACATACCCCTTTCCTTCCACGTTATAGTTCATTAGTCACATAAACTATTTTCTAAATATAAATAAAAAATAAAACTAAGCAATGAATATCCTAGTAAGAGCACCAGTGGAAGGGGAAGCCCTTGGTCCTGCTAAGACTGAACCCCCAGTGAACGTGATTGTTGGGGGGAGGGTGGCAATGGGGGGAGGGTGGGGAGGGGAACACCCATAAAGAAGAGGAGGGGGAGGGATTAGGGGGATGTTTGCCTGGAAACCGGGAAAGGGAATAACGTTCAAAATGTAAATAAGAAATACTCAAGTTAATAAAAAAAAAGTACAGTATATATGAAAAAATTCAAAATAAATGTAAAAAGTAAACCTTAAATTTTATATATATATAATTTTTAAAATCTCAGAATAAAAATGCATGTGTATAATATATCCAGATATGACAATATACATTTTAAATTCAAGTTTAAAATTTCTTTGTCTACAGGAAAAATTTCTATTATGTTCATGTAATTAGCTTTTTCTGTATATAAAGTAAACTATTTTATGTATAATCATATATACATATATAGTTATATATACACATACACGCATATATATATAAACTAGGGTGAGATGATATTGATATTCATTACTGTTTTCTGATATCTAAAATGTATTTTATTATGGAAAAATCATTCCATTTATTAGATATCTAAATTCCATGTTCTTTACATTCTATATAAAAATGCTGCTCATTTATTTTAATAAACTATTTTGGGCAAATAAAAAAAACAATAATATGCCTTATTCAAATCTATGCAGTCTCAGAAGGTAACACTTGTAACGTATATTCATACAGTGTACACAAGTTCAAAGAAACATTGGAGGTGCAATATAATGGCTACTTACATGCAAACTGAAGCTTTGCTTCTCTGCTTACAATTGTTCCAAACGAGTTTGTTGCTATGCATTGGTACGTTCCAGAATCTTGGGTTTTATTGGGGTTATTGATCAACAAGCTGCCTTCAACAACACTGTAGCGGAAATCCATACCAATGTCAACATCTGTTCCATTTAACTTCCACCTATAGTATAAAAATGCCAGTAGATAAAGCCTTGTAATATTAATCAATATTTCTGAATTGTCTAAAATAGATAACAACTAGAGATCCCAGGAAGTATCACCAGTGTGGGTTTTGAAGCATGGTAAAGCATATATTAGAAAGTGTCTATCCAGCGATGGTGACATCTTAAGTGCTTATGGGGAGAGGGCTATCTTTCATAGTAAATGATGACAATCTCACTTTAGCTCCTGTTCTGAGATGACATACAATGCTACCAATAATTAATTTCTTGGGGGGGACTTTTTTTAAAACATAATTTCTACAACTCTCTCTAAAACATAACTGCTTAGTAAAAAGTCCTTTTTTTTCTGGTTGGCAAACACTGTTTAAATAGGTGTATCTAGAGGACAGAATGTACCACTTTCAGGGAAACAGCAGAAGAGTTGTTGAAATTGCAGCCGAGCCTATTTTGATTCAATTCTTAAAATGAGTGAAGTGCCTGGTTCCAAAGCAAAAGAACTCTATTGATCTGAGATGCTTCGGGGACCAAATCTGCCTGGCCATGGATCAACTGGATGATCGCTTTAGCCACTGGCACTCAAAATGTCAATCAACTGCCCCAGTGAGCTACAGGCTATTAAGTAACCAAAGCAAAGAATGTTTTCTTGTCCTCTGTTCATTTCCATGGGTCACCTGTGAATCTGGATGTAGCAGTGAGCTCAATAAATGAGTTTTACTGAGACATATTTCAGTAGCTTAGCTTTGGTACGGAGATCCGCAATTCTGTTCTCAGAGTCACTGACATCCAAAGAATGTGAACCTTATCTGAGTCAAATCACCTTTCAGGACTCCATAGGAATTGATAGGAATCCATACAAACTTTTGAACTAACATAATTCAATGACTGCTTTTTTGATAGCTTATGAATTACCAAGACTCTCCTAGGAGCTGAAAACATTCAGAAAGATTGTAGCACAATGGAAATTGATTCAAAGCAACAAAGCGAGTAGCAATGGAGAATTATTCGTTTTACTTTCTTAAAATAACGAGAGCCATTTACCTAAATAGAAGTGCGCATGTGCATGGCCACCCACTGTGCAGTTCTTTATTACATCCCAGGGCACTGTGCTTATGAATACATAATGCAAAAGAATTTAAGTGATAAAATCCTCAGCCTGCTAGCTTCAAGTTACATGTGCGGGGGGCATGTACGTTTGTGTCTGCATGTGTCCTTCAGATATGTGGTCTTAGACAGCCCAGGCTGACCTCAGTCTACCTTGTATTCTTATATTTGAGATAACCCCAAACTCCTGATTTTCGTTCCTCCATTCCCCAAGTGCTTGAGCCAGTACATTGAACACCAAAGTCTATCCCATAGGACACGTCCCCTGATGTGCCCATTGCCTTTACACTATGCTCCCTTGAAGTAGAGGCTGTCAGACTCCTGCAGAAGCCACCCTAGTCTACATAGTGAGCTTCAGGCCCTACAGGGTTAAATAGGGAGACTTCGTCTTGAAAAGAGAAAGTTGGGGGAGGAGATGCGCATCTTCCAATGAAGTCCTTGTCCATATTTCTAGTCAAAGTGGGTCAAGGGTCTTCAGATGTCCTGTGGAAGTCCTCCTACTCCTGATGCAAAGAATGCTTTTGCTCAAGATGATTTACCCAAATTCCTTTTATATTCTCAGTTTTTTTCAGTCTAGAACTTAACCCTCTCACTGTGCTCAATAAACACTTGTTGAGCTTAAGGCATTCAAAATTCTGCTTCCCTAGTACATATTTGAGCTTTGAGCATCTACACAATTCATCAACCATGCTTGCCTCGCCCAGCCCAGTGCCATGAGTTCCTTCACAGCCATGTCTTTGAAGTGTAAAAAAAAAAATTCTAGAAACAGGAGGGCTGAGAAAGCAGGATAGAAGCAGAAAGGGGACTTAGTTCTTTATGTGTTTGTGTATAAGAAGCCGGATATTAGAAACCGACAGTGTTTTTCGGCTCTGCCGTAATTCTCTCTGTGCTCTGACACAGACAAGAAAGTAATAAGCAATAAAGAGAACAGCCAAGTTATATCCCAGCAGTGCTAGCTGCACATGAGCCTCTAGAACTGCCTGCCTGCTCTACACATCTGCGTTTAGTCAGCTGATCACGTCTTGGCCATAACTCTCAGTTCAAATGATAGCAGAGCAATTTAATATGACAAATCTAAGAACTCAAAGAGGAAATTGCAATATAATGTTTGCTGCAAGCCGAGTGTGGAATGTGGGACCGGGACCATGTGAATCTTTTCATGAGGCTGGCTGTGGGAATAATGACACCTCTATAGGTTTGTCTGCACTTGTCCCCCAAAAAAAAAAAAAAAAAAAAAAAAAAAAAAGGCTGTGCACAAAGTCCGTTCATCTACTTTATTGCCTGCTTTTACATACAAACGGCAACAGGGATGGGGTGATTTAGAAAATAAAGTGTTTTATGAGACATGCAGTCAGGTCTGTGTTATAAAGCACGCTATGGTGTTTTATTGCAATGCAGTCAGTGTTTGTTCCAATTGAATGTGGATTGCATGGCGAATTTCTTCTCTCATTGTGTAGTGAAACACTCTTGAAAATCTCCCAATTTGCTTTCAATGTTGGAGGAATCTTTTAAGTATTGGTAATGGAGTGGCAAGACTCATTTGGAGTAAATAAGAGATTTTTCCCAGGGGGCAAGGCAAATTGGTGTCTTGTAAGCAGGATTACGGCACAGCTAAACTCTCTCCAAAGGGTGGGTTATACACAGGCAAACACCACCACCTTGAACCTCCCCAAGGTACGGTTGTGCAGAGTCTGCTAAGAAGTCAGTGTACAGATTCACGGGAAAGAAAGAAAAAAAAAGGAGCAAAAACAAAACAAAACTTCTGTTAACCGTTTGAACTTGACACTCAGGGAGGGGCAGGTCCTTTGTGACTTGGAATTTGTTCTCTGTAGACTCAGTTGAATACAAACTTCATAGCAAACCAACTCTAAGCATTTGCTTGAAGGTTTCTTCCACCTGGGAAGAGCTGCTGGGCGAAATCAGCAATGTCAGCTGCACTTAGGGAACTTTAATACAAGAGAAGTCGGCAAGGGGCAAACCTTCTTCAGTTTTCTGGGTCAGGGTCAATCCTTTCAAAACAGAGGGGCAGAAACAATGTAAAGAAAGGGCTCAGTTGAAGGAATAAATATAAAGAAAAGAGGTCAGTTGGGATGTCGTAGGAGAAACCTGCAGCTGAAGATCTCCACTCACTTTTGAGATTTTCCTACCCATTCAACCCCCTGAAAGTCAACACCAAGACTGGGAAAGTTCAGCTAGCAAGGTGTTAGGAAACACCTGATCTCTATTCATTCTCTTGCTCTCTCCTTTAACAACAGGGGGTTTTTAAGCTCCCAGGTCCAGACTGCTATTATGTCACAAGCAAACTGCTAGAGGGATAAAGGCAAGCACTGTGCACTGCCTGGAATTGCTAATGCATTTGATTAAAAGCTCTCCCCAGCTTTCCCCTGCAATCTTTAAAAAAACATAATAGGTTTCTGTTCTATGGCTTGTTTTAAATAACAAGGCAAGCCCCTATATCTAGAAACACAGTGTTACACAGGCAATGTTAATTAAAGGTCACAGTTTGAGGAAAAACAATGCAGCAACTTGCCAGAATCGGCAGCAAAATTTGTTTTCATTTATAGCTAGCATGTGAACTTACCCTCGGCTGTGTGCTCAAAGTGGGATCCATTAACTCATCATTTATATATCTGAGTAACCTTGCCTCTTGCATTTGTTTTTACTTTGCAGTGTGTTTTCAAATCATTAACTTAGTTTACTGTGTTATGCACAGAGACACCATGTATCCTGGTTTGTTCAGGACAGCATAGGGTTTATAGATGATGCTCTACAGTAATTACTAACAGTGTTCTTTCACTTTCAAAAATATCTTGTGTCAGGTGACAAATGGCCTGTTCACTCAATTATCGAACCCACTCTAATTAGTTGTTCTTTTCTTTCTGGAATGTTCTTTCTTTATCCAGGTGGCAGAGCAGGTGGCCTTTCTCAAAGCCCTACAACATATCTTTTTCTTTTAAGGCTTCACCACATCTACCCACTACCTCTAAATTAGGGGTCTTTTATTCCCTCAGCAAGCTGGTAGCCACTGCTACTGTGTGCTCATGGGTGTCTCAGCCATGCCATGCTAAGAAGATAGCCCTTTAGGGCATTCATTCTTGTCCCCTAACTCTTACATTCTCTCTGCACTTTATTCCCTGAGCCCAGAAGGGTGGTATAGATGCATCGTATTTATTCTTGCAGTAACTTTATTAGCATTAAATTTGAATGTAAACGAACTAACTTACATAAGATTTGTGTTGTAAGGGATCCTGAAATAATGAAGGAATAGTATTTACTACATGAGGTCTCCTGTGTTGATTTTGAATGGGACCGTGCCTTTATCCACCTCTAATCTTCAATTACATCCTCAACGCATTTTAACTGATAGTCATGGGTAGTTCTGAATGTATCCTTGAAGAATATGCAAGTCTGGCCTATGTGACCCAAAGGCTTATGAAAATTAACAGAACAAAGAGGTCCCTTCACCTTCATTAAATGTCTAAGAAGCAGGCAATGAAACTGCCCTGAGTCAGACACTGTCCCAAGACCAGAAGTGTGGAGAGCATGAGTATCCATTGCTCTCTGTCTTGTAATTTAAACAACTGCCTTAAACTTTGCTGCTGGGATTTCCCATCACGGTGGACTCGATGCTTGAACTGTGAACTAAAATAAACTCTTTCTCCTGTGTGCTGCTTCTGTCAGGGTGATTTTTACTATAGCCACTGGAAGAATATCTCTGGTGCCATCATGTCCTAAGAGCCGATCGAACATTTTTTAACCTTTCTGCTTGGTTACTTGATTTTCCTGTTTCAATTTTGAGAAATTTTCTACCTTTTTTGTTTTTGTTTTTTTTTTGTTTCATTTTTCAAGACAGGGTTTCTTTATATAGCCTCAACCCACAGTCTAGAGTTTGCTTAGCTATTCCATTGAACCGAATAGTTACTATTAATGAAGTTAAATTTTCAATGATATGTATATCTCTTTTCATACTAAAAACCGTTTTGTACATCTTCTATCATACTAAACTCCCCCCCCCACCAAAGTCATATATGCATGGCTCTTTTTTTTTCTTGTTTTAATTTAGGCCTTTTCTTAACCTAAAATTGATTTTTGTGTGTAATGTGAAATAAGAATTCAGTTTAATTTCTTTCCTTAACCACATGAGAAAATGGTTGTCTAGGACAAGACTTTTTAAAATACTTCCATTACTCTGTGAACTTAAATTTTCTTCTTTTGATTTTTTTCTTTATCATCTATTCACTTTTAATGAAATTAATTTTAGGTGGAATTATTGGCACATCACTCTGCTTAATTCTGTCTTCTCATAGCCTAGGTCTTCTCTCTGGTATCATGTTTATCCCATATCAAAATTGTCTTTTAGATTTTCCTTTAGCGAGAGGCTATAGGAACCAAAACTCAGTGTTTGTCTGCCTACAGACATGTGTATACTGTTCTCCTTTAAAGGAATTTACAATTAACTCATATACATGATATACAGTGATAAAAATGTACATTTATACAAGATTCAATATCAAATTAGGGTGCTTTGCATTCTTTATGTTTAGAATGTCAAAATAGGCTTTTATTTATTGATTCATTTTTATTTTAATCATGTTAAGTTTTATTTAAATTTAAATTTACTTGTTTTTGAGACAGGGTCTCATGTATCCAAGGCTGACCTCAAACTCCTTAGGTATTTGAAGGCAAACTTGAATTTTTGTATTTTGCTTCGTTTTCTTAAGTAGTAGTTCCTAAATGCGGTCTTACAATTACGTGCCACCATGCCTTGGTTCTGTGGTTCTGTGGATCAAATTTAGGTCTTCATACACAGTATATAGCCACTCTGCTAACTGAACTACATTATAGATCAGAAGAAAGGACAGGAAGATAGACTTTGTTTGCTCTTGGCTTATTTTGTCATCTCAAGTACTGGGATTGAATCTAGGGCCTTCAACCTGCTGTAGAAGCATACTACCACAGAGCTACATTCCTAGATATTTCTTCTAGTTAGTTCCAAAGACATGATAAATAATCATAATCCAACTCTACTTACAAAGTTACAAGTAAGCCCTGCTTTCTATATTTTGGTTAATGTTTCCAAACCTCTCTATTTCCTTTCCTCTCTTCCCTCATGTCCTTGGGCAACCCCTCTTTCTACCCTGTATTTCTAAAAGGTCAATACTTTTAGCTCCTACATAGAAGAAATAACATAGAAGTACCATTCTATGTCTGGCTTATTTCTCTTAACACAATGTCCCGCAGTGCCATACACAGTGTGAGGATAACAAAGCAGGATTTTATTCCTTTTGTGACTGAATAATTTTCTGTTATGTATGAGTCACATTTTCTTCATCTTTTCATTTGATGTTGAAAATTCCAGTCCATTTCACATTCTGGTCATTGTGTTTAGTGACATAATAGACGTGGAAGACCAGGCATTTCTTTCAAAGAATTATTTAATTTTCTTTGGGTATATATTAAGACATGAGTGGCTTGGTTTTCAACAATGTGAAAAAAAAAAAAAACAGTGCCAACTGTGAAGAGAGAACTTAAATTGAGCAATTGCCTCCATCAGATTGGCGTGTAGACATACCCGTGGGGGAATTTTTCTTGATTGCTGATTGAGGGGAGGACCCAGACCACTATATACTATACATCTCCTGAAAAAGTGGTCCTGGGTTGCATAAGAAAGGTAGCTAACAATGTTATTAGAAATTGTTAATGCTTTCAATAGAAATGTTATTTGGGGTATTTAATCCTTAATACTGACCTAAACCTAAGTTTGGTATTTTTCATGTAGGGATCATTTCTTCATGTTTCTCAGGATAATGCACAGTACCTACCTAAAACTTCCTTTTTCTTCAATACTCTGTGAGTAATTACTAATTTTAATTTTAATACTATAAACATGCGGTTTTAGTTGGTTGTTTTTTTTTTTTTCTTTTCTTTTCTTTTCTTTTCTTTTTTTTTTTTTGGTGTGTGTGTGGTGTGTTGAAGCTGTTGTTGTTGTTGTTGTTGTTGTTGTTGTTGTTGTTGTTGTTGTTTTGGAACCAGGGTCTCACTATGGTCTGGAACTTGACTATGTAGATCATGCTGGCCTGGAGTTTACCCAGAATCACCTCCCTCTACTTCACAAAGGCTAGGATAAAGATATATGCTGCCCTTTCAGGCTGGAAACACATGCTTAAGTGGACAAACCTGATGTGAGGCTTTGGATTCCCTTTAACTTCGCAACTCAGTTTCACTTTTTTCTCCTCAGAATCCAAAGGAAACATGACATGACTTGGCTCTTGAACAAAAACTGGGCCATGTAGCGTGTAGTCATCTGAAAGAGAAAAGGTCCATTTGAACACCACCTTCCCAATAGGAGCATAAGAATCAATACCACATTGAGAAAAGCAAGCAAGCAAGCAGAAAATCTCAATGATGCCCAAGATTCTGTCCCAGCTTCAAGATGAAAAATTTCATTGAAGAATAACTTCTTCCCAGTATGTAGAAAGTTAAGATATGGCTCCCCTGTCACATGTTGATGATGCATTTAACCGCCAGCTCCCAGACACAGGCTGCCTGGCACCTCTCCTTCCTGCCACGTCTTATTGTTCCATCTGCTCTGGCCAACCTTTTATTTTCTTCACATTTTGTGCTTCCTACGTTCCTTTTGTGCTGCTGACACTCTGGAGAGCTTTGTAATGCCACAAAGACAACAGTTTCCCCCTTTGTAATTAAAGAGTATAGTAGGAACCAACCAATGACGATGATTTAAAAAAATGTTAATAAGAAGGAACAACTCTATACTGTGCACACATGCAAGTGGGTATGCTTGCTTACACATACAGAGAAAACCTAATTAAAATGATCATGTATATCAAATAAAGAATAGCCTGTAGTTCCGATTCCTAAAATGGCTATACAAAAGGACCAATTTCAAGCCAGCTGATCATGTGCTTGGACACACAACAAAGGCAAAGTGCCATTTGTTTCCAAATCTTGCTTTTGAAGAAGAGAAACTAGATATGTGGTAGTCATTTTGTCATGGAATAGCAACAAAGGTCAGAGAATAAGCTATTAACTATAATTTAAGTAGCTGGGTAGAATATGTTATTCCGGCATATACATACAAGCATTATTCAAAGTACCCCTCATTACCTATGTTAATGGAAAATCGATAGGATTTTTATTCTTCAAAATCATGTCCAATTTCTATCTTTTCTCCCAGGGCTTTAGACTTTTATCATTGTTTTAACCACAAGATTTAAAGATGATTTTACTCTAAGAAGCCTCTCGTTTTCTATGAAGGCATTCAAGCCTTTTCCCTTCTTTGAATCATTAATTTCTTAAAGGAATGATGTATCGTACTCATTTTAACTCTCTATGTGGTAGTAAGTACAGTTGCCCATAAGGATATATTCTATTTAAAATTATTTCTAAACACTTTAAAGTCTTTAATTCGCTTATTTTGCCATTGGCTGACAAACTGCAGTAGAAGCACAGCATGGCCATAAGGTCATGCCATGAAGATTACATCCCTGTTGCAGAGTCTGTTTAACCTTTAGGCATGATTATATGCATGTAACCTGTAATTGTGAGTCTTGAAAACCTTTATAAACATTTTTTAACTGATGGACAAAAATTCCAAGTAGAACTTGTCCATGTAAATTGGGAAAGAGAAACATAAAATCAAGTTAGGTTTGGGGATTAAGGAAAGTCTGGCGAGACCACTTATGTTTAACTCAGACATCAAAACCTAAAGCCTCATGTTAAGGGTGAGACATAAGGAAAATAAAGGGGACAAGGTGACCGAATCATATCATATTTTATTCTGGAGACCACATATGATGTTGCTGTAAGAAGATTTGGATAAGGACTCAGGAAGAACATGAATTATCATCTGTTCAGCTCCCAACTTTAGAATCTCTGAGAAGCCACAGTCCCCACAGAGTCTTAGTTCTCTCTAAAGTAATGACCCCAGAGTAGGTCAGTTATTTTAGATTGATTATAAATGGGAAAGGAACAAAATTGTGCATAAACACATATGCCTGCATAAAAATGTAGTTTCAACAATCTTATATATTATTTTGTCCCTATTCTCTTTCTTTTTGATTACATGTGTAAAATCACTTCAATGAGAAGTTTATCCAGAGAATTCAGGAGCTATCAAAGAAGACAAAGAACAGAATAAAAGCACACTGTCATGAAGTTTTAAATGCTTGTGTATTAAAACTATATATTTTAGGATCCATATATTTATGCTCCAGATTTTCAACAATTGCACAGATATTTTCAAAACAAATTTAGATTACTTGTCAAGGGTCAGCTCATTACAAGTATGGAGAATTTAGTAAATGTTTGGCACATCTATTTTGATGAAAAGAATTCTTTAACAAGATCACAGAGACAAGCAGCGAGTGTGGGAGATTTTCTCTAAGAAAGAAATATTTCTATTGTTGTCCCAATTCCAAAATTATGTGTGTGTATATATAATATCAATCATCTCAATTCATTGGTGCTCCCTGATTTGAATTTCACACAAAAATATACAGTCTATTACCAGTAATTCCAAATAGGAATAAAACATAATAGTGATTACCCAGGATGCAGCTGGGAGGCTGTGGATTAACATCTGTACTATTTCTCAATGTAGCCAAGCCATATTTAAATAACAAAAGGGATATTTTTTCTGTGTATTTTGTAATAAGAATTGATAATAATGATGCTTTGCATTTGCTATAAATAACCCATTCCATCTAAAGTTTTATTTTCTCTTGGTTAGCCAAGCTCAGTGCCTGGAAATTAACATTAGCATCAAGCAAACCATATTTCATCACTCTTCTAAGGCAAGGCAGAGATTTTAGTGCTTGGGCTATTTGGTTTCCTGGATATAGAGGGAGAGATTTAATAAACTTTAGGAGGCCTGGTATAGGAAGCAAATATCTTAGCTTTGAAACTTTTAGCCCTTGTTTACTCATGTGCTTGAGGAAGAAAGGACATGTTTTGTTTCAACTAAACTGTGGGGTGCCAGTTTGCATGAAAGAAAGTCTCAGGGTGGGTTCTTAGAAAGCATTATCAAGTAAAGTCTAAGTACTGGTCACAAAGAGACACAAGTCTCTTGAAATCACACAAGAATTCTTCATAGCCAGGAAGATAAAGTTCACCCTTAGGTCATTCACGGAAGCTGTTCTGTGTCACTAGAAGAACGAAAGTGATTTCAACCTGAACAGGTAGAGGCACTTTTTGAAAATGGCGGAGGAGTCACTGTCCATGCCAGGTTACAGGGCAATTGTATTCTAACCGTGCTAGGTTTGTGGTATTAAATCTCAGACTCACTGACTGTACCAGAAGACAATGGCTTTCCCAAACCAGATCTAACATCCCTCTATAGGTGATTCTGTATTTTAGACCTATATTTTATTTAATGTATATGAGTAACTTCCATGTGGGTACATATAGCATATACCCAGCTTGGTAAGGAAGCCAGAAAAGGCATCAAATGCCTTGGAACTGACATTGCAGGCAGTTGTGAGCTGCCCACCAAACCATGTTCCTCTGTAAAAGCAGCCGGTGTTCTTAACTGCTGAGCCAGCACTCTGTCTTGACTCCCAGACCTCGTCCCTTCCCCACCCCACACCCTAGTCTCCTAGAGGATAAGAGGATGTGCCAGCAGTCTCAACGAACCAGGATACTGTGATTTCTTAAAGGAAACGGAAATCCTCAGACTCCCAATATGTTCATAAGAGCTGTCTAGATCCTAGGTGTTGCACCTGGGGATTGTGTAGCTCCTTAATCCTCCCGGCAGGTAAGAATTGCTCAAGAATTTAAGACTGTGATACCCATTCTTTCTAAGACATCAAATTGACTGCCTAATTAAACACCTGGTCTTGAGGGGAAAAAGAAAAACATAAATAGCAACAATCTTAACTTCAGGGAGTTCGAACAAAAGCATAGAACACCAGTCATCGCAAACTAACTGTATCATTTTACAGGTGGGTTGTATCTGGGTCACATCTGGAAGGTAGGTAGATGGTTACAGTACGCATGCTCACAAGTATGTTTGTGTAAGCCGTCATGGCTGCCATGCTGTATCCTTTGCCTTGTGTGCTATGGGATCCCCGAGTAAGGAAGATGGGACACATCCTGTGTGTGTAATCCTTGGGAATTTATGGTTTTATTGAATTAGATAACAACATCATCTGTGGCAAGAAACAGACAATTTGGCTACATTCATTTTCTGGGTCTGTTCTTAAAGTCTGATCTATATTTCATTTTCTCCTTCTCTCCCCTGGAATGGTTAACTCAATGTTCCAGGAAAGTCATACACAGGGCTATGTCTCTTCCACAGACTTTCAATGATTATAGAAACTCATTGTAGCTAGACAGCTGAGGTCAATACATCTCTGTGAATGGACATGGCTCATAAAAGTATAGGCGTAATTTAAGGAAATTCAAACATGAATAAAATATGGTAATGATGATTTTCCCTGTGAGTAACAATTTTTTTAACAAGAGAATCATTGTAGAAATGATTGGTCATGTGTCATATCACCATTACAAATATGATTTAGTGTTCTTAGTATTAAGTAAATAGCAAGGGATATTTAAAGGCTCTGTGTTTCCAGTAGTCAATTTACAGAGTTTGTGCCAAATAAACAGTCTGTTTGGTTGCTCAGTTGAATGGAACAGGAGTAAACCGATATTCGAAGAGACAGATACATCTGCTTAAAAGGTGTAGTGTTTCTTTTATTTGGCCTGGCTTCTACCTTCCACAGTATTTTTTTTTCCTTTAACTGTCTCAAATGAGTATTTTAAACAGCAAGAAATAGAGTAGTCTAACAATGGCTGGCATATCTTTGAAGGTACAAAGTGAGAGCAAATCCAAATAGGAAGTGAATTCTTGTCCTGCCGAGTCTTTGTTCTCTGGTTAACAGAAAAATGTCTCTGCCTCCAAACACTCTACACATATACCAAGGCCCTAATCATACATACGCCAGAACTTAAAAGTTGGGGTGGGATAGGGGGAGTATGGGGAGATAAAAGTAGGTTTAGAGAAGAATTCTTCACTCTGCAAAAATTTGTAGGGGTGGAAAAAAGCCATAATCAGGGTGGTGTAGTGGGGAGAGGGACTGTATCAGCCCCTCTCTCTTCCATTGCCCTTGACCTCATACCTTGACACTCCAGGGATCACGGAGCAACTAGCATTTAAAAATAAATCATAGGATGGTTTTAACTACAGGCCTCAGTTACAGCCAGAAAGAGGCACTTTCAACAAATGCAAAAATGTTGCTACTCATTTGGAGGCAAAAACTGACCTGAACTGATGTGCTGCTATTTATAGCCTCTGTGTGAATATTCATGTGCTTTGCTGCAGAATTAGAGACTCCTTTGATTGCAGAGTGCTGACCTGGACTCAGCTGGGGATGTTATATAACGCTGGGCATGTTTTGTGGGTCATTTTTCTTTTGTAAAATGAGAAAGGTTCTTAATTTTCAGATGTATTTGACCCAAATAGCTTCTGATCAGAGTTTGGGGACCTCTATTATACGCGAACACCAACACTGCTTAGAGGGGATCTAGAAGTATGCAGAGACACTGTCCTGAGCATGTTTAATCTAGAAGCATACCTGGGTAGATTTTTAGATAAATGGCTTTTTTTTTAAGGGTAGTTTGCAAAAAACAGTCTGGAATGCACAGAGTCCTCACGGAGCCTTCTTCCTCGCTGACAGGTCTTACCATTGTGAGCATATGACATCAACGTAGTAGATGTACTGTTCTTAATAAGCCAATATTCATATGTTGTTACTGACTAAAGGCTTGATCTTATACTAGGGTTCATTCTTTGTGTTGTATATTGTGTGCTTTTAGCAAATTTAGTATGGCACATGTCCACTAATAAAATTTTATACAGAATGCTGTTCTGACAATTTTCTGGGGTCCAGTGTAGCTAGTGTTTAAATTAAATTTAGATGCAGCATTATGAATGAATGAGAACACATACAAGAAACACACATGTATATAAGTGATGATTTGTGCTAATGGAGTTTAAGTTAGATATCAGGTTTCTGATTTAATCACTGTCACTCAACAGTAACAATTGCAGAAGGCATCTCAGTCTTTGACTCTGTGTGTTCTGCTAATCTTTAGTACAAGTACAACATACCACCTCACTGCTGGTGAGTCAGTCCTTCAAATATGACGCGTAGGGTGTTTGAGAGGACTAAAATTATGTGCCCAGGTCCCAGTCAATTAATAGTCCATTTCCATGGTTATGCTGGTTTTAAGCAAAGTACCCCAGTACCCCAGTTTTGGCTAGCAAGACCCAACTATAGGGTATATGAAACTACTGAAGTAAGGCCCCTTTTCAATCTGAAATAGATTGCGGAGTTTGTCCCCCAAGCAATCCTTTGGGTCCTGCTGTGTCTCTCAGATATGTGAACTACTTAGTGTCATTAAGCCAGTTTGAGTTGCTATTCTTAGCTGTAGCCACACAGTTTCTAATAGATACCATATTTATGGAAAAATATCATCATCCAAGTCACAGAATCAAATCTCTCTTTTTCCTCTTTCCTTTAGATAGCTCCCAAAAGGAGAGAGAGAGAGAGAGAGAGAGAGAGAGAGAGAGAGAGAGAAACAGAGACAGAGAAAGACAGAGATAGAGAGAGACAGATGAGCACACAGAAGAGTCTTCTTAATCTGGTTGTTCTTATGCTTGTCTATTAGATTGCTCTCTTGAACACAGTTCCTTCTGTCATTTCTGGGAGCCCAAAGCAAAATCTGTGAATGCTTATTTTTCCCATACCTTTTGTCATTCTTAGACACTAGTTTCTACTAAGGGAAATATATATATATATATATATATATATATATATATATATATATATATGTGTGTGTGTGTATGTGTGTATATATATATACATACATGTATATGTATATGTATATGTATATGTATATGTATATGTATATGTATATGTATATGTATATGTATATGTATATAGTGGCCCTCTGAAAGGATGATTACCTCACATAGATGATGCTTTTAATAGTTTTGCTCATTCACTGTTTCCCAAAGTTTTGCTTGGAAAAACAGGTAAAATTGGAAGACTATGAAACATATGAATGAAAATATTATAATCAAGCTCATTAATTTCTGTGATGACTCAAAAAAGTTACGAGTCCCTCTTCAAAATAAAGAGCCTGAAACTCTCTTCATTTACTCTAAAATTCTCATCAGCCTTGGGGATCAGGTTCAGGCATGTGAATTAGAACCAGATTCCTAAAAGCGCACGTCTGCTGCAGTGTTCTCCTCTTCCTCTCCTCCGGGCCTCTCGACCTCATGGTGTTGCCAAAATGTCACTTTCTAACAAGCTGACTTTGGACAAGCTGGATGTGAAGGGGAAGCAGGTGATGAGGGTGGACGTCAATGTTCCTATGAAGAACAACCAGATAACAAATAACCAGAGGATCAAGGCCGCTGTTCCAAGCATCAAATTCTGCTTGGACAATGGACCTAAGTCAGTTGTGCTTATCAGGCTACCCGGGCTGTACTGATGCTGTTCCCATGCCTGACAAGTACTCCTTAGAGCCAGTTGCTGCAGAACTCAAATCTCTGCTGGGCAAGGATGTTCTGTTTTTGAAGATTTTGTGGGCCCAGTGGCTGGGACTGTCATCCTCCTGGAGAACTTCCGCTTTCATGTAGAGGAAGAAGGGAAGGGAAAAGATGCTTCTGGGAACAAGGTTAAAGCTGAGCCTGCTAAAATTGATGCTTTCCAAGCCTCTCTGTCCAAACTCGGAGATGTCTCTGTCAATGATGCTTCTGGGACTGCACACAGAGCCCTCAGCTCCATGGTGGGTATGAATCTGCCACAGAAGGCTGGTGGACTTTTGATGAAGAAGGAGCTGAACTACTTGGCCAAGGCTTTGGAGAGTCCAGAGCAACCCATCCTGGCTATCTTGGGAGGAGCTAAAGTTGCAGACAAGATCCAGCTGATCAATAATATGCTAGACAAAGTCAATGAGATGACCATTGGTGGTGGAATGGCTTTTACCTTCCTTAAGGTGCTCAACAACATGCTCAACCCTAAAGAGTTGCACAGCATCTCAGCTCGTCTTTACTGCATCGGGATTTGTCTACGTTCAAGATCCCATTTAAATTCCTTAGTGACTAAAACCACTGTGCACTGTAGAGGGCATCTATTTATATTCTGCCTGTGAAAGGAAGTGAGCTGTAAAAGCTTAGCTCTCTTCGATGTATGTAGCTTCTAGTTAGCTTTGTCACTGTTCATGCCAGCATGGAAATACGGTGAGATTCCAGCTGTAGGTTTGGAGAAGTTGATGATTTATTAAACAATAAAGAGGCCCACTGGGGAAAAAAAAAGAACCAGATTCCTTCCATTATCTGATATAGGTGATCCATAACCAACACACCACTTTTCCTTTTGATTTTCCTTTTCTTGTTCTTTTGGATTCAGGCCTATCTATGTTCCCAGGCTGGCCAGTCTTATGGAAACAAGCAACTCTCCTGCTTTAGGCTTCTAAGTGTTGGGACTCCAGGCACATGGCACTGCACTTGTTCATAAGCTTCCACTTAAAGAGGACAGAGCAGGGGAAATGCCAACTACAGTTGCAGTTTAAATATCATCTGGCCAAAAAAACCCTGATAACTGAAGAGACCGTGTCTGTGAAGCTTCTAAACCAAATGCTTTCTTTTTATGCTCAGAATGAGAAGAGAGCATCTTCTATCACAAACCCGTACAGGAATACATATAACATTATATGTATTATATAGTATGAATATTATATGCATTTATAATATGAAAAGCCAATTTTTCTAAAAAGCTAATCTGACTTCTGATATTCCTGTCATCTTGCATTAAAAATACCAAGGCTCCAGAGTTTTCTAATCTTCTGTGGACCTTGAGGAAACAACAGATCCTTTGCCTGTTTGCCTCTTCAAACAACTCAGAGTCAAGGCATCCTCTTTCTCAACTAAACAATGTGATGACCACAGTGCTGGGGCTGCCTCTTCTACTGTTAGTCACCATCAAACTTTAGAGACCATCTGTTGTATGCCCTTCTGGTTATGACTTGCTGTTGATTTTATCTCCTTAGTGACACCCCCACCCCTGTCTCTCTCCACATTAAAATGCCTAAACACAGAAGGCTGGAAGGCAATGCTTTCATGCTACGTGCACTGTGACTCCTCATGTAATACTCATAAACCTTCATACCTGTCTCTTTGGCAGTTAGAGTACCTCATTTCTGTCTTTCTCCTGCAAGATTCAGGTTTTTAATTTGGCACATAGCTAACTCATCAATATAGATACAAGGACACATGATAGGGAGTAGAGGGTGGAGGGTCTGCTCAAGTAAAACCCTAACAACATATTCTCAGCAGAATGATCTACTGAATTCAACTTTGGTATACTTCCCTTTCTGATATATAGCTAATTATTTTTCATATTGTTTCTTAGGAAACTGAACTATCATAATATCCATGGTGAATTTGGAATGGAAAAAAATATTTTTCAGATAATGTTTAAAGTAGGCAATGGCTCTGAGTTTAGATATCCCAGGTGGGACATCAGCGTTTTAATTGGAAGTTCTTTAGCAAAACCAATCCAGGCTTATTTTCACCTCCAGCCTCTCACAGAAGTCAGAAAGTCTTCCAAAGAGAGAGCAAACACAAGCCACAAACCATTCAAGAATGGAAGAGGTGTGACCAGTGTGAGAAACCATAAAGCAGCCTTGACTTTCCCTACCTCCAGTCACATAGTTCCTCCAGCAAGGATGAACCACCTAAACTTTCCCTTGGCAACAGTACTAGAACCAAGGAGTACATTTCTCATTCAAACCACCGTACTCCTCAAAGTTCCTCAGATTATTATGATTATGATCAGTTTATTTAGAGACAGAGCCTTAGCCAAGTAGTTGTCACAAGGCCGGAACCGTGTGATGACAACAGTGGTTTTATAATGAGAGCACAAAGGCCTATGATAATCTGACAACAGATGCCTTTTGCCATGGTATGAAGCAGTTTTAAGGACGTTCATGGATTCTGGGACCATGCTCTTAGACTTTCCAGCCTCCAAAACTATGGTTGAAGTAAACATCAGTTTACTATAAGCTGTGCGACTGTGGTAATCAGTTACAATAAAACCTCTTGTACTTAGCAGTCTACAATATGAAAAGCATCCATCCTCTCTAGAGAGCACATCAGTAAGATGTCAGCTTGGAAGCACACAATGTCACTCACAGATACTGAATCTTCAGTGCTCTGATCATTAACTTCCTCAGAGCCAATTGGGTACCCCCATAACCCACAAAAAAATGAAAGAAAGAAAGGAAGGAAGAAAGAAAGACAGAAAATAAAAGAAAGGAAGAAAGGAAGGAAGGAAGGAAGGAAGGAAGGAAGAAAGAAAGAAAGAAAGAAAGGGAGAAAGAAAGAAAGGGAAAACCTGTTTCTTAGAAATCATAGTCTCCTATATACAGTGAAAATGACCCAATAACAATAATATCATTACATTTTAATTCAGATTTCGTTTTAATTCCTAGCTCCTTTTTGAGGCACTAAACCAAAGCATTTCAGATTGTTTTAGTTTGTTTCTCTGTCACTGTGATAAAACACTGATCAAATGCGACTTGATTATGAATGGGTTTGTTTAGTTTATGATTCCATGTCATGGTACACGAGTGAAGAACGTCAGGATAGGAACTTGGGCGTGAGCAGAGGTGTGAACCACGGAGGAAAGCTGCCCCGTGGCTTGTTCTCCATAGCATGCTTAGCCTGCTTTCCTATACAACCCAGGAATACCTTCCCAGGGATGATACGACCCATATGGGTTGGGTCTTCCCACACTAGTCATTAATTAAGACAATGCCCGGCAGACATGCCCACAGGTCAATCTCATGAAGATAATTCCCCAATTGCATTTCTTTCCTCTCAGATGACTCTCATTTGTGTCCAGTTAAGAAAACGTAACTACCATACAGGCATTAGGTGACATGACCTAAAGCTCAAGGGGTTGCGTGTGATGGAGTTCTAAACAGAGTCTTTCTCTGTTTTTTTCCAGTTTCTTGTATGGATGTCAATGCAATCATCCTTTTTAATAGGAAATGGAGTGAAGAAGGATGCTGCAGTCATCCCCTAGGAACAGAGGTAACCTATCAGAGCCATATTAATAGTCTTCTTACTTTAGTCCAGGAAGAAATAAGTGAAAGGCAATTTCCTTTAAATACAGAGAAGAATGGATACAAGTGATTCATGGCAGGACACACTTGTTACTAATTCTTTCCAATTACAAGTTTGCTTTCTTTTGGAATTAGCAGTGTAAGGATATGTGGAAGGGGTATTTTGTCCTAATGTAGTTTCAGTTGACAACATTAGAAAAGAGGGCATTCATAAGCTTTCAAAATGTTGAGTTACAGGTTTGCAACTAATTATTGGACATTATGCTTTTTTCTATGTCATTTTGTCATAAGGCAAAGTGGTATGCACACTGATCTGAGCAAACACAAAGCAAAATTTCTTTTTGTGAAGGGATAAATGGCAACATAAAATGCCTTTGACTTAAATTCAGAGGCTTATGAGGAGATGGAGAGAAATGGTTTCTTGGTTTTCTTAAGTGGTAAAAAGCATATCCATTAAGCTGTTGGGCCCTTTGAAAAATTCATTCACCATTCACCTGTCCTCTTCATTTTCCTATTAAACAGTGTCCAAATCCTTTCTTACAAACTTCTAGCCCCAGGACAGGAGGATGGTTATGGTGTGTGTGTGTGTGTGTGTGTGTGTGTGTGTGTGTGTGTGTGTGTGTGTGATATCTGCACATGAGTGTGCACACATAGATGACTGTAGTGCCAAGAAGGCCAGAAGGCATGATATCTTCTTCAGCTAGTGTTACAGGTGGTGATGAACCAAACTCAGATCTTCTGCAAAAATAGTGCTTGCTTCTAACCTCTGAGTCATCTCTCCAAGCCATTTTCTCTGCCTTTGTAATAAAAACATCTCTGTGGCTAAACAATTCTGTGGTAATTTGAATGAAAATATCCCCATAGACTCATAGGGAATAGCACTATTGGGAGGTGTGGCCTTATCAGAGTAGGTGTGGCCTGAGTGGAGGAAGTATGTCATTAGGGGTGGGCTTTAAGGTCTCAGATGCTCAAGCCAGGCCTTGTGTGATTTGGACTTTTCCAGTTGTCTGGTTATTCAGATGTAGAACACTCATCTACCTCACCAGCATCATATCTGCATTCAGGCCTCCATGCTTCCTGCTATGACAATAATGGACTAAACTTCTGAGCTGTATTCAACCCCAGTAAAATATTTTATAAGAGTTGCTGTGGTCATGATATCTCCTCACTGCAATAGAAACCCTAAGACCAGCACCAATTGTGGAAAACATCACTGATGTAAGGATAATGGATTAACATCTCAACTCACTTGGCAAGGACTTAGGCATTATCCACTATGCACCCCTAGACTATGTTCAACACAGAGTAGTCAATAAACACTCTAGTCCCAAAGGCTCAGGCGTGTAGATAAGGAAGGTGGACTTGGAGAAACTTATAGAGTATGCTGAAAGATAGTCAGTTCTATGCAGAAAATATGTGCAATATACAGAAAAAAATCATGCAAATCACTGAAATTTTACATTTTGTCTGAGTCTATTTGGGCTTCTACTATTACCCACCATAAACTGTAAGGCTTGCAAACAATAGAAGGTAATTACTTACAATTCTGGAGACAGAGTGTGTGTGTGAGCAAAGCATGAGCATATGTCAAGTCCAGCAAGGACCTGCTTTCTGACTTATTAGAAACCTATTAGATATATTCTATGGTGGTGAATAAAATAGATATTGGGGATCTCTTCTATGATAAATAGGAATGCAGAAAGTCCTGAATCCCTTTGCTACCCTTGTTGTGACTATGAACTTTCAGAGGACTTAAAAATTCACAGAACAGCTATACCACTGGAAGAGCTATCCCCTGAGAGGCTCTGTTAGAACTTTACCAATACAGAATCTTGCAGCCAAACATCAGACTGAGCATGAAGACCCCAAATGGAGGAGTTAGGGCAAGGACTGAGGAGCTGAAGGGGTGTGAAACCCCAAAAGAATAACAAAAATATCAACCAACCAGACCCCCAAAAGCTACCAGGGACTAAACCACTAACCAACAGGTACACATGGGAGGACATATGTAGCAGAGGATAGCCTTATCGGACATCACTGGGAAGGGAGCCCTTTGGTCCTGTGGAGGCTTAATGACCCAGGGTAGGGAAATGCTAAGGCACTGAAGTGGGAGTGGGTGGGTAAGTGTGGGGGAGCACCCTAATAGAAGCAGGGGAAGGGGGATTGGATAGGGGAAAACTGGGAAGGGGGATAACATTTGAAATGTAAATAAATAAAATAACCAATAAAATCAAAAGAATTTAAAGCACAGCATTTTCCACCTTTGCTTCTTCACATATGTATTCTTTCATCCCACCCCAATATTCCTGAACATCTTAATATGTTCCAAGTCAAGTAAAGAAGTCTGAAGTCTGGAACATCTTCTAAATATCATATAAAAGGAATGTGAATGAGGCTTAAGTCTGATTTATTGAGAAAAATTGTCCTGTAGATATTATTCTGTGAAACTAAATAAGATTTTTGCTTCAAGCATGAAGTGGTGGGAAAAGAATAGACTGACATTCTCCTTTGAAGGGAGAAAAATAAGAGGAGAAAGGAGTGATGAGTGCTTAGCAAGTAGAAAAATCTAAGGCTTAAGAATAACCATCTTGAGGACTAGACATGGCTCAGTGGTTAAGACCAACATACTGCTTTTCCAAGGAACCTGATCTCAGTTCCCAGCACTCACACCCAGGTAACTTACAACCACATGTAACATCAGTTCTGAAACCTCCATGAGCGCCTATATTTGCATGCACAGGCCCATACACCGACACACTTGCACACACATAATTAATGCAAGGAAACATTATGAAAGCAAAATAAGTAATTACCTTTTATGGAGTGCTCAATCATAAATAGGAAATATGTATTACATTTCCTTCCTTCCTTCCTTTCTTTCTCTCTTTCTTTCTTTCTTTCTTTCTTTCTCTCTCTCTCTCTTTCCTTTGTTGTTATTATAGGTCATTTGGCTTTTCTATTTTTTAAATTAGATATATTTCTTTATTTACATTTCAAATGTTATTCCCTTTCCCAATTTACTGTCCATAACCCTCTATCCCCCTTCCCCCATACTGGTGTCCTCCCCCATCCACCCCCTTAACCCCTCTTCCCCTGACATTCCTCTGCACTGGGGATCCAACCTTGGCAGGACCAAGGGCTTCCCCTTCCACTGGTGCCCCAACAAGGCTATTCTCTGCTACATATGCAATTGGAGTCCTGGGTCAGTCCATGTATAGTCTTTGGGTAGTGGTTTAGTCCCTGGAAGCTCTGGTTGGTTGGCACTGTTGTTTTTATGGGGTTACAAGCTCCTTCAACTCTTTCAATACTTCCTCTAATTCCCCCCAAGGGGGTCTTATTCTCAGTTTGGTGGTTTGCTGCTGGCATTGACCTCTGTATTGGACATGCTCTGGATGTGTCTCCAGGGGAGCTCTATATCCAGTCCCTTTCAGCATGCACTTTTTAGCTTCATCAATCTTACGTAGTTTCAGTGGCTGTATATATATGGGCCACATGTGGGGCAGGCTCTGAATGGCTGTTCCTTCAGTCTCTGTTCTAAACTTTGCATTTCCCTTCAACACAGCTTAGAGAACATCACAGTAGGGTGGAATGATTGTCAGAGCCAGAGGTAAGGGAGTTCTGGGACAAAACATTGTCACATAGACATGACAAGACTACAACCTTTATAAACTCTGTAGCTGTGGTTGCCAAAAGAAGATAAAGACAGTAAACATCCCAACCATGACAGGGGTGGAGTCTCAAGATACTCTGTCCCTAGCTGTGGAACTACTAAGATGATGGCTTCTCTAGCAGGAATAATCAGTTTTCTATAAACGTAAGCCTCCTGTATGGTATGGTGACCATGTATCAGTAGATGGCTCTACACTCACATGCGCAGCACAGATTGGTCTCAGTTATTTATATAATTAAAAAACATAACGTTTTGGGTTAAGGAGATCAGTGTAGACAAACTTCCATGATAGAACACTGCACTCTCACAATAACAAAATTATTTTATGAGCAGGAGATAATGTTTATACAATGTATAAGATTGTCCATATCAAATATTCATATACCATGTATAGTCAACAATTTCTTCCCCATTTATCTTGAACTAGAATCTTTTACCAAGCCTACAACTCATTAGTTGACTAGTCTGACTGATTACAAAGTCTAAGGGTTTTCCTTTTTCTACACTGGCATTATAGTGTGCTACCTTGATCATATTTTTGCACATAGTTTCTGGTGATTGAACTCAGGACCTCGTGCTTGAAGAGTAAGTGCTTTATGGAATGAACCATTTTCCCATCTCCTTCTTTTAATTTCTTGAAGCTGGGTCTCACATACTTTAGGCTAGCCTCAAATTCATTGATAGCGAAGGATGACCTTGAGCTGTCCTACCCCACTTATCTTTAACTCCTAGTCACTGGGATACAGACATACACCACCTTGCCTAATATTCTTCTTTTGAAAACTAGAATGGTATTTTAAAAACATATTATCCTAGCTTTCTGAACTATAGTCTACACAGCATGAATTTCCTCTGAAATTGGTGTCCTTGTTGAGTTTACAGAAACTCAGGTGTGAATCTCGGCCAAGCTACTTTAAATCTTTCTCTCTGTGTCTGAAAGAATACATCTCAACATTTAGACTCAGAATGTGCAGACAATTGAAAAAGGCTACCTTTAGTCAAGGCTGCCAAGAACATGGGTAACATATGCCTGGCTGTAACAGGGAATAAAAGGAATGAGAATCTCTTTGATTGTTTTTTGTCTATTGATGGCATTGCATTTTAATCTCATTAACAGCAACAAAACAAAATAAAATATGGTGCTTCACATAGATATAGCCTATCTTTTTGTTTGAGAGGCAGCACAGCATCTCCTGTTATAAAATACCCTTCAAGAACAGCTGCCGTTCATTGTGATATTTGCTTTGCCACAGGATGAGATCGTATATGCTTGTCAATGTGACATGTGCTCAACAATAGACTGTGCTTCCAATTCTGACTTTTACCTCTGCATAATATTTTTCTAGGTGCTGGGCAGTGTGAAAAAGCCAGACTCCTGTCAGAAATTGGTGAACTATAGCTTTCCATTATCTAAAGATGAATTTTAGCACAACGATTCAAACCTTCCCCAGTTCTAGGGTGACACAGCAGAATGTTAGTAATAAATGCTCAGATAAGTCACTATTTTTACTTTTAAGGCTGTATTATGTAAATTCAAGGTGTACAGATCACTGTTTTATGAGATAGGCTTTTGTTAGATGATTTTGCTCAGCTTAAGGCTAATGTAGGCATTTCCAGTACCAATATTAAGGTAGACTGAGTGGAGCTTACATGTTCAAAATGGTTGGATCAAGGATGTTTTCATTGGTAATATCTCAACTTCAAGTCAAGGAAGATCTGTTCTTTAAGTGTTTGTTATTAATAATTAAAGTATTTTGATATAATTCTTTTTGACCTACAATGAATTAGGTTCCATTTGGCTTTTTTTTCAAATAAAATTTGTTTTTTCCTGTTTCTCTCCTCCCTTTTCTGTCCCATTTCTCTCCTTCACCTGTATGTATCCTTCCACACCCAGTAGCCTATCTGCTTTCATGTCCCATGTGACTTTTGCCCTCTCCAATGTCCCCTTTCTTAACATTTCTTGTTCTTCTTCCATAGTGTCCTATCCAGTTTCATAGTTTGTATCCATTCTCACTCCTATATCTCTTTATATATATATATATATGTATATATATATATTTACCATATAACAAAAGAACAAATAAAGAAGATGACAAAAGAAGCAAAGAAAATAAAGTAAAATCAATTAGAGGATAAATATTGGATAAAATAATTTATACATAATTTAAAGAAAACTATAAAAGCTATCGAAAAATGATTAAAGAATAGTATATTTAAAAGGAATACAAGGTTGAATACACAAATAGTACAAGCAACAGGTACAGAGAAAATCAAAAGAATCAAAGGAGATTATTCATTTGACTCCATGCAAAAATTAAGGAATGGAAAAAATACATCTAAAACTGACTCTAGAGAAAAGAAAATTTCTAGTAGGTCATTTAGCAAGATATAGAATTGTTCAAAACCTTCCACACAAAGAATCAGATCTAGATGGTGGTTCTACAAACATTTAAGGAACCCAAAACTATTGTTTTTCAAACTTGTCAAAGAAGGGAAGATTTTAATAAGTTTTCAGACTCCTGAAAATTACATACCAGAATCCAACAGAAACCTCTCTTCTCTGATTCCCTCCTCCTCTCATCTTCATTCTTATTCTTCCTCTTTCCCTTCCCTTCCCTCTCCTCCCTCCCCACCCTTACTATTCTTTCTTCCCCTCTCTGAGAATAACCTCACCATGATAATCCACTAATTGTCAATAAAACAAATTAAATTTAAGATGAAGAATATAATCTAGTTTCTGTAACTTCAAAGTTATTTATGAAATAAATTGAAATAAAATTTACAGTAACTAAATGTTTATGGTCAAAGAGGGAATTAATTGACTTTTCTTAGAAATAATATACAGAGATATCAAGTTTTATGTAATGAATATATAGATTTATACTCAATAAATTTCAATGCATAAAAGTAGACTGATCCGAATATACAGGAACAAACAAGAATCTAAATGAACTAATTCTGCTAAACTGAGTTTTGCATAAATCCTTAGCTGTCTGAGTCAAACCTTTGTGAATTTTTTTTCCTAAGAAAAGCCCAAGAAATGTTTAGTTGATTGGTCTACAGATTCTCATCTATAAGTTCTAGAATGAGTGAGGAAAAATATTGCTCTCTCTCTCCTATACTAGTTAATAGAATTTAATATCATTACAACCAGTACATTATCAATTTTATAGCAATATTAAAAGAACAATTTCCTTTGATAGTTATATATTTTTAATTGAAATCAATTCTTCTACTTGACAATTCTGCAGAAGCTAATTTTAAAAATCACATGTAGTTTCACCTTCTTAACAGCTATTTTTCCCACATAGCATTCATTTGTTTGCAATTCAGGTACAATAAAAATTGAAATAACAATGTATATTCAGTTTTATGACAAGCTTTGTACTAATGATAAGCATGTTCTGCATTTCTACAATTTCTAGAAATTGCATTTTAATGACTGTATAATTGAGTAAATGTTGAGTGTTGATTCCTTTATCAGTAATAAAGAGATGAACTATGCAGCTTTCAGATGAACTATAGTATAAATAACACTATTAAATTTTAATACAATAAAAGAAGAATTGAAAATGAATAACTATTATTTATGAACATGAAAAAATTTTGTGTCAAAGACAACTGGGAAATAGGCTCTGCTAGTGAAAAGAACTGGGTGTTATTTCTTGTTCGTGTTGTTCTGTGGATCCTTAATACATATTGAGCTGGCTTCTAGAATCTCTCAAAATGTCCATTCAAGTTCTATGATTCTATAATGGTTCTTGCTTGGTGCCCGACTGACAATTTTTTTTAAGCGGGGGTGTTTTCATAGATAATGAGTGTTTTACGTTCTGCTATGCCAGTCCTTTCTGGGGTTACTATTGAATCTGAAGATCAGCGTTGATTAATCTTCCTTGAAATTTCAGGGACCTTGCCACCTTCTTCAGATTCCACTAGTTCTGCATCCTGTTCGTACGGAAAAGCTAAAGAGTCTTAAATATACTCTCATATAGGTTAAATTTTCTGATAAATCTGTCTCCAAAATAGGCATTCAATTTCAGGTGTTTGCTTTCATTTTAAAAATTATCTTGCAACTTCAAGAAAAAAATCCAACTTTTAAGTTCCTTTTTTAAAATTTTTTCTTTTATTGGATATTTTCTTTATTTACATTTCAAATGTTATCCTGTTTTCTGGTTTCCACTCCCGGAAACCCTCTATCCCATTTCCCCTCCCCCTGCTTCTATGAGGGTGCTCGCCCACCCTTCCACCCACTCCCTCTCTTCTCCCTGCCCTGGCATTCGCCTACACTGGGGCATCAAGCCCTCATAGAACCAAGGGCCTCTCCTCCATCGATGCCCAACAAGGCCATCGCCTGCTATATATGCAGCTGGAGCTAAGGGTCCCTCCATGTGTACTTTTTGGTTGGTGGTTTAGTCCCTGGGAACTCTGGGGTTTCTGGTTGGTTGATACTGTTGTTCTTCCTCTGGCACTGCAAACCCCTTCAACTCCTTCAGTCCTTTCTCTAACTCCTCCATAGAGGACTCCATTCTCAGTCCAATGGTTGGCTGCGAGCATTCACCTCTGTATTTGTGAGGCTGTGCCAGAGCTTCTCAGGTGACAGCTGTATCAGGCTCCTGTCAACAAGCACTTCTTGGCAACCATAATAATGTCTGGGTTTGGTGACTGTATATGGGATGGATCCCCAGGAGTGGCAATCTCTGGATGGTCTTTCCTCCAGTCTCTGCTCCACACTTTGTCTCCGTTATTTCGTTAAAAATACAGAAGTCACTACAGTGAATGGCTTTCATATGAGCAGGAGCCATACTGATGGCTTTGAATGAGTTGTAATTCTCCAGAGTTCTGAGTGGACCCTCCATCATGACGAATTTATTAACACTATGGCCAATATGTTTATGCTTTCTTTGCTTGACCTTTACAGGCATCTGGGTCTGTATCCCTATCCTCTGAGTGATACTTCTTTAGCTTAGGAAATTATCAAGAATTGATAGTGATTCTGAAGGTCAATTATTTTAACTGATCCATCCTTTGGGCTGATTTATTCTCATCCAAATCCAGTTCCCTGTCATGTTACTGATTTTAAAACAGTGCTTTTAAGCTTTAGGCCAAGCACACATTTTTTTCTTTTTTTCTTTTTTTCTTTATATTTAAAAAGGAGTGTGTGGGGGGAGAGATTGGTCCTCTTAGGGAGGGAACAAATCCAAGCAGAGTGTCTGCATAGCTCCAGCCATTAGTAAGTTCTACAGGAGAAATATTCTGCACATTTATATGGTCACCCATAAAGCATTTTCCTTTGTAACAAATTTGATGAAATTATACACAAATGGTAGAAATGGCCTCAATTAGATAAAAGAAATGAAGCATTTAATTAATTTGCAACAAGTCCATGGGTGGCCAGAAAAATAAAATCATATCTAAAATTAGTTGAAGACAGACCACAAGTTTGGATGGTTTCCTATATTAAAAAGTGAATGCAATTGACACCTTTTACCACTTGTCTTTTAGCCAGCCAGCAACACACGTGCAAAATTTAATTTTCTCAGTCAAACAAGGAAAACAAAAGAGCAGGTTATAACTACATGGAGCTTTTAAGTCAAAGAGATTGTACAACGTTTTAGAATCTGAAATGTCTGGGTACAGCTGTCATGGGTAAACTACAATAAAATCATGATTAAAATTGTTACAACAATATACAATTAAAGTATTCTTGATGGGTTTTTCTTTCTCCTCTCCAATTACTTTGTGTCTAACCTAGATAAACAAGCTATAAACTGTCTTAGCCATATCTCCCACAAGACAGTTGCCTTTAAATGATGTATTATTTGGAGTTTTCTGATGTCCGTACAGCTATCAAGGCTATAAATCAAAACCCATGCACACAAGTAGCACATAAAAATTTATGCAAAATGTGTGGATGTGATGTACTAAACTACAGGTATTTTGACTATTGCATTTTATCTTTAGTAAATGTGTTCCTAATTATAATCTGAGTCAAATATTATAGCTTCCTCAAGTCATTCTGTATTTTAAATTTAGTGACTTGTCTAGAGAAAAATTTAGTATATCTAAAACTAACAATTAAGTAATAATATGTTAGCAATAGCGGGCATCAGGCCTGAGTAATGATTTGGGAGACATGCATTATACAACTCTAGCAATGATCAGAAGCATGATTTTTAAAAGTGAAGTTGCTTGTGCTAGAGAACTGAAGGGTTGTCCGAATGATGTTTATCTGGCATGTGGCGAACTGAATGGATGAGCTGTGATTCTCAGGACTGTGTTTCCACAGTTCCCATGTTTTCTAGCATAGCACAACATACTGTGCTGAAGAACCTCCCTGGTTGGTGGCTTACACACTTACCAATCACATCATCGGCATAAACTTGCATGTAAACATCACTATCTTTTTTTTATTTTCTTCTTAACTCTTCAGAGGTTTCTGAGAGCCACATCACAGCAAGCATAAATGTGGCCCCTCTCAAGACTTTTCTTCTGCTGTTGTTGACTTTCTGAAACTTGTGGGGGGAACTTGCTGTTTATTCCAGGTGTTTATTCCTCTAACTTAAAGCAGTCCTCTTTGCTCAGACTCCTGAGAGCTGCTGTCGCAAATGGGAGCCACCACACCTGGCTCCCGTGCAACCAGAACTTTGACTGAATCCTTTACTCTGAAGGATGGTTTTCTGATAAAAATCTAGTTCTATTGGTTATAAGTGCAATATGCATGTTTTCTGGGTTGTCAGCAAACATTAAGGTATCTGTGAAGCTTAAACTCAGCTGCTGTGGCCAAAAGAAGATTCACTGGTGGGGATTGGTTCGGTGGTATTTCAATGAGATGTGCTTTCATCTTAAAGACGCAGATAGCAAAGTACATAAACACATTTCTGAGATAGAGTTTCATGCAGGAATCTCTTAATATATTAATGGATTTGCTCCTGAATCTTTTTTAGAACATTTTAGAGAGGAACAGAAGGTGTGTGCATGCACATGTACATGTACGTGTACACAGACACAGAGACACACAGACAGACACACACCAGTTTTACTATAGTATGATCACTAATACTTTTCAGACAAGGACACTAGCATGTTTCTTTTGGGTTGTGTGTGTGTGTGTGTGTGTGTGTGTGTGTGTGTGTGTGTGTGTGTTTTCTACATATTAGATTCAGTTACTAGTATAGTCTAGTAACATTTTAGACAAAGACACTATAATTTTTATCCTAGTATGTGTGTGTATACATACATATTTTCTATGTAATAATTTCAGTTTAACTTTTTTTTCCAGAGCTGGGGACCGAACCCAGGGCCTTGGGTTTGCTAGGCAAGCGCACTACCTCTGAGCTAAATCCCCAACGAATAATTTCAGTTTAATTATGAAATAGTCTAGTAGTATTTTTAGGCAAGGAAACTGTCATTTTTCTCCTGGTGTGTATATTCATTCCTGCGATCTCAAAAGAAGGAAATAGAAGGGAATGAATCATCTTTCTTGGAGGTCCATGAATATGCCTCCTGATTGCAGGGGTTTTGAATATTCATGGTATGGGACACACTGGCTGACTCTCGGGCCCTTACCAGTAGACTCTTTTATTAAAACATTACAGTCTTGTCACTGAAGGTGAGTGCCCATCTCCCAGAGCTTCAGCAGCTGGAGATAACCTAATTCTCTATACTCTAAAGTCATTCTTCCAAAAACAACCAGTCTCCAATGGGATCCTCCATTACTACTCTAACAATAATGACAGCCATTTGTCACCAGCAGTAAAGATTCACTTTTATAAACATTTCTCATAAGCATAGTGATTTAATATAAATGACTATATTTTGTGATATGTGTCATCTAGTTAACAGCAACATTGTATCACGAGAAGCAGATGATATTTTGTCAGTGTCCTTACTTTTAATATATGTGGTGAAGGTCAGAATTAAGTATTTTAAATTCATGTTGCTTTTGTTTTCTTGCTAGTGGTGAATATGATATTAAATAAATCATTGGGACAGAAATACAACATAGGAAATTCTTAGAGATGGCATGTTTGAGCACCTTCCATGTCTAAAATCACACTGTGAATTTCAATTTTTATTTTAACATCAGAAGAAAGAAGACCAGAATGGACTAGTACTGTACAAGGTGAGTGAGCTTTTTAAAAATCTCCTTATATTTCTAAAAGGAAAACTATGGGGAGCAAATTTGGATTGTAATTAATTATAATCTTCAAGACTCATCCCTTATCTTGAAATACAGATGAGATTCTATACATGTAAAAAATGGAGATCATTTAATGTTTATATTTATGAATATTCCATCTTTTAAATTATTAAAAAATTCCAGCAATCCAGGACTGGTAGTGTTTGTCTAGAATCTGAGCTCTTGAGCGTGGACATAGGAAAATAGCACCTTGGAGAGCATCATGTCCTATATTGTACATTATATGTCAATAAGAATTATTTTACACAGGACGAAATTGAGAGACTAAGTTTGAGTTTTTAAGTTTATAGCAAAAGAGGTGGGATTTCAATCAAAGCACTTAGACTTTGAATTTTTTATAATATTTTATATCTTCTCTGCTTATCTCAAACACATAGAAAAGTTCAAAGAGCTAGCTGTATGTGTGCACCTCTCTTCTTAGATTATTCAAGATATCTTTAGCTGTAGCAGAAGAAAACACCTAACAAACAGCAGAATAACTCAATGGTCACAGCTGTAGTTCATCTATCTATCTATCTATCTATCTATCTATCTATCTATCTATCTATCTATCTATCTATCATCTTATTTTCAATGAAACTCTCACCTGTCTCTACTCCATATTACCAGAGTCAGGTAATGTGATCTTATACGATGACACAGGAGGTCTCCTCTTCAGAGATGTTAATCAAATTGTAAGTATGACTTCAGAATCAAAGATAAGGCTGCAAGTCAACATCACCCTCTTCTCTATGTGGTTACAGGAGCACCTTACTTAGAGTTAATGAATCATCTACAGGCATCAGTTCTCCGTAGACAACCACACCACTACTTTCTCAAATCACTAGGATTAAATATTGTCTCAATGAATGGATTTCAAGCAGAATTCACTGATCACAGTGGAAAGTGCAATATAAAAGACAAGTTGTCAAAAAAGTAATGCATTATGTACTAATGTCCTAGGGTGTTTTTGTTTCTATTCTTAAAAATAGCCATTTGGCTATTTTAAAGATTAACATGTCTTCCTTCTATGAATTTTAGAACTTCGATCATAAAGCACAGGCATATGAACATTCCTGTAGGACTTAGATTTAATACTTGACTAATACAGTGCTTCATGAGCTTTGATCCCATTATCATTCAGTCTTAGGATACAGCTTGAAATAGAGAAGGAAATGGACATTAATATTCTATAAGAAAGATGGTCTTCTTAAGATTTAAACTTTAGCAATCATTAGCCATAGCTCATTTCAATAAACTATTATACATTAGAGCCTTTTTTATATCTCTCCTTTCATTTACCTCTAAATGATCTAGCCTTATAAAAACTTGAGTCCATTAATGCATCTTAAATTCAATCTGATGATCCACATCCAAATCTATATTTTAATAACATGAACACATACTAGCATACAATTTAAGGTCCAAGCATGAGCCCAGCTTCTAATATTCTCTGAGATGATATAATGTTCACTTTTAGAATAAAGCCCTCAGACATTACTTCACTAGTGCGAATCCAAGACCTCTGCTCACAACTCATTAACAGTGGAGTTCAAATGGGGGCTCTCCATATTCTGGGACACTCATTCTGTGCACACTAATATGACAGAAATTATCGCACCAATCACAGCTAAAATACTAAATGGTTCAAATATTTTTGCAGGCTCTATTGCCTTTCAGGAATGGGATAGAGCAGTTCATTATGGCAGCCTGTGTTGGAGGAAAATATTCACCTCCATGATGTAAGAGAGCAAATTGGGAAGAAAAGTGGTTAGAGGTCCTAATGTCTCTTTCATGGAAAAACCTCCAATGATCTAAATGCCTTCCAGCAGATTGTTCCCTAAAGTTTCCTTAGCCCTTTAATAGTAACCAAGGTCACAACCACACCTATAACATATGGAGGTTTGGTTATTATTCAAACGCCAAACTGTAAACATCTGAATCTGCTTTTCATATAAGCAGCACTCATTACCTCCTATCCAGACACGTGGACCACCTATGTTTATAAAGTTAGAAGATATGAAATGGAGATAAAATGTTGATCATCAGATTCCTCTTGTGACTGTTAAAAAAGAACACTCTCCTGGCCTACATCATAAGATATTCACCAATAAAGGATTTCAGATTTAAACTACATTCTGTCTAATTCACTTCAGCCATATTGTTATTTCTTCCTTCCTACATGTTTGAAAGTGACTTCTGCTGTATTTTAAAAGTGCATTTTAATTTAACATTGTGATCTTAGCTTCCATCTCTTTTATTCTAGCATATCATCATTAACTTCAAAGTGGCCTTAAAGAAATAGTACATTAATTAGGATCCTGAAGGAAAGAAAGGGACTCCCTGTTTCTCGTCTTTTCTCTTCCCAACAGTAATACTAAGATTCTTCCAGATCCAATCTTCCTCTTACTTTTTTTACTCATATTACTATCTTCAAAACCTTCATGTGATGTAACACTGAAATCTTTTAAAATTTATGTCTAAAAATACATAAAATACATGATTTTTATTTCTTTAAAGCTAATTTTTCATGCTGTGTTAATTTTGATGTATACTGCTAGTATTCTGGACTATAAATCACTGTCACTCTTTCTTTCAATATTAAGTCAAATATCTTTATGATTTTACTTGTGTCCCTAAAAAAATTAGTTTTGTGAGTTTATATAATTAATCTTATAGAGCCTTCAGATTCTAAAATGTACTAAAGATATTGTTCCATAGTCAATGATATATAATTAAGAACTACTTACATTCATGTTCCAACTGACAAGTTACATCATCTTTGAGATTTAAGCTAAAATACAAGACAGAGGATGCCCTCCAACTCAATGTTCATCTTGTACTAAGTCAAACAAACTAATGTGTATGAAGTTGAGGAACAAACTAGATAATGCTTGGTGTCTTTCCATCCCAGGTAAGCTATTATGTTAACTGAGCCACAGTCACTGCATGCATTTATATCATGCCATCCTTACTTATTCAGTTGTGTCAACCTGACCTTTGTATCCACAAATATTCAGCATACTTCAAGTATAAATAAGAAAACTACTTTGCTTCAAAGGACCTGTACTTTAATGCCAAGATAACAATTTAAAATTATAAAAAAAACCATACTAAGGTGATATTGTGGACCTTACCTAAACTTCCATGTGCTCAGTTTCTACATGCCCAAATAAATATTTCTTCATGCCAGGACAACTGAAGCCATACATGTAAATGCCTTAGAATACTAATTACCTCGTTTCACTTACAACCTCCAAGATTCACCAGTAGAACTTTCCTGAAAGTGATGTAGAAGCCTGTTCTAGCCAACAGTTGAGTTTGCGGCTGAAGTCTGTTTTAGCACACTTCCTATGGGAAGGCAGGCAGGGGATTGTTGCATATGGAACAAAGCACCAAAGGAGTTCCCATGGCTTTATAATGCCTCAAAATGGATGGTTTTTCCTGGGAAACTCTTTTCTGTGTCCTTACCTGCCTTTCCAATTTGATAACCCTTTCAACAAGTATAAGAATTAAAGAGCATGTATATGTACTTGTGTACAAACACTCACACAACACACGCGCGCGCGCGCGCACACACACACACTCACTCGTACCCATGCACGCATACATGCATTCACACACACACACATCGTACCTTAGCATCCATGCAATTTTAATCACCCTGTTCTTTTTTTTCTTCATCTTTATTAAATTGGGTATTTCCTATTTACATTTCAAATGTTATTCCCTTTCCCAGTTTCCAGGCCAACATCCTCCTAACCCCTTCCCCATCCCCTTCTATAGGGTTGTTCCCCTCTCCCTCCTGCCCCCCCTTACTGCCCTCCCCCCAAGCAACCCATTCACTGGGGATTCACCCTTGGCAGGATCAAAGGCTTCCCCTTCCACTGGTATCCCTATAGGCTATTCATTTGCTACCCTATGAATTTGGAGCAGGGTTAATCCATTGGATACTGGCTTGGTCCCTGGAAGCTCTGGTTGGTTGGCATTGTTGGATCTCAAGCCCCTTTGGGTCCTTCTCATCCAACGGGGTCCTCAGTTCAGTGGTTTGGTTGTTGCATTCCATATTCTGGCTGTGCTTCTCAGGAGATCTACATCCAGTTCCTGACAGCCTGCACTTCTTTGTTTCATCCATCTTATCTAGTTTGGTGGCTGTATATGCATGGCCAAGGATGTGGGGCAGGCTCAAAAGGGTGTTCCTTCTGTCTCTATTCTAAACCCTTTTGCCTCCCCATCCTCTCCTTTTAGAGAAGGAGCAAGCATACATTTTGTGTCATCCTTGGGATTGTGGGTTCTGTGCATCTAGGGTAATTCAAGCATTTGGGCTAATATCTATTTATCAATGAGTGCATACCATGTGTGTTTTTCTGTGATTGTGTTACCTCACTCAGGATGATATTTTCCAGTCCTATCCATTGGCCTATGAATTTCTTAAAGTCAATGTTTTTGATAGCTGAGTAGTAGTAGTACTCCATTGTGTAGATGTACCACATTTTCTGTATCCATTCCTCTGTTGAAGGGCATCCGGGTTCTTTCCAGCTTCTAGCTATTACAAATGAGGCTGCTATGAACATAGTGGAGCATGTGTCTTTGTTGTATGTTGGAGCACATTTGGGTATATGCCCAAGAGAGAGATATAGCCTGGGTCCTCAGGGCAGTGCAATGTCAGTTTTCTGAGGCCTCCAGACTGATTTCCAGAATGGATGTAGTCTGCAATCCCTCCAACAATGGAGAATGTTCCTCTTTCTCTACATCCTCTCCAGCATCTGCCGTCACCGGAGTTTTTGATCTTAGGCATTCTGACTGGAATCACCCTGTTCTAACTCAAGCGTGTCTTTTTTCTTTCTGGAGGGATCTCATCCAAGTGTTATCCTGGGAAACTAAACCTGCTGGTCACTCCAGTCATAAGTCTTATGCATTTAGCAGACCCCAACTACAACACTTCAGTGGTGTCAAATGTATCTAATTATCTTCCTGTGCCAGGGCACAGGGGAAATCGTGTAGCTATGCAAAACACTTGGCAGAGTGCTGAGGATATATTTGCTGTTCTTTAAACATGAGAAGATACTAGGCAACCAACATTTTAAATTCAGACCTACAGAAGTCATGTGTTAGTCACATAATTATGTAATTTTATTGCTGGTTTCACCTTTTCCTACGTATGATCTTATTCCTACAGTTAAGCTTTAGTGGATCATCTTGCTTTTGTTTAGTAATCTTTCAATTCATTTACAGATGCTGTCACTGCAGGGTACAAAGCAACATACTCATCTCCCTGTGTCAAAAAATGTGCACTCTAGCACATTCTCCAAGCAATGTGAATTATACATTATTCTCTCTAAGATTCTGGACTTTGAGAAATAATACACAGGTATAGATGCAAAGTTGAGAGTCTATGTATTCCCCTTAGCTCCATCTTCTCTCGAAGATACTTCTGATTTTATTGCTTCTCACAGACCTATCCTTTAAATCCACCTTTCTGAAAACTTCACAGTTGCTCAGAAACTCTTAGAACTTCCTGATGAATTATTTTTTGGTTTAAAGTATCCAAAGCCAGTTTGGTTGCTCACATCTTTACAATCCTGACTAAGCAAGACATTCTGAAAACAGCCCTGAAAAATGAATAGAAAATTCTGGTGTGCTGTAACTTACTGTGTTAGCCATTGCTTTGACATGTCCCAGTAAAATCAGAGGGGTGGTAATGATGACGTCACAGGGTCTACTCTCGGAAACAAGTGTTGCAACCCCATGGTTGCATGTTCTCTACACATTACCTTCCTCCAAAGCTCTAGGTAAAATCCTTCACAAAAGAAGAATAGAAGTTGAAAATGTTGGTCTCTAGAACATTCTAGGTTGTAGCCCCAAGGCCTTTCAATCCTCGAATCAGGTGCTAAAAATCTCCAACTTTTCATTATTGATACTCACAAGTTCCTACTAGGTTATTTTCAGTACATTTTATCTTAGTTGCATATCCTGCACTAGACCTGGAGTTACTAAGGAGGACTATCTGCATCTTATTTTTCTCTCATTGCCTGTGCCCATGTTATTCTCTGCCACATGTAAACCACATAAACTTCTCGAATGGACTGTTTTTAAGTGTGTCTACTGCATAGACATTGAATGTGTGGAGGTAAAAAGGATGATACAATGCAAAGATTATGGAAACCATTTCATGTATTCTGGGGGAAAGAGTATCAGATATGACCTGTGACTAAGTAGTTCTACTTAATAAAAAATGGTTATGTGGTACATCTTAAGATTGTATTTTAAACATCACTGAATCCAGGCAAAACAGGTTGCTATAAAGATTGTCTTGTGGATTATGTTCATGCATGACAGTGTAAAAATATGTTCTGTGTTGGAGTGTCGAACGTTGCCGAGCAGCAGAACCCTTGCTTGGCATGCACAGACTGCATGTTTAAAGCCCATCGCACAAAAATACAACAAGGTGTGTAAATGGGAATCATTCTTATTACATCATAGATTATTAGATTCTGGGGCAGAAATTGTTTTGCTCAATGGAACTTTTTCCATTTTCATTGGAATTTATAGCCAATTCGAGGGAGGTTTAATTGAATATCTTGTGCTATAGGGAAAACTAATAACTAAACTGAAGTGGAGTCCTGGAACTGATCCACATAATGATAAAACTCTTTCTCCCTACCATTCTCTGAGAGAATTTATTTTAACTATATATCAGTGAATCAGAAGACAGACTAATTTCAAACCAACTTACAAATTAATATTCCTACAAGGCAGGGATATATCAAGAGTCCTCCCTTTTAGGAATATAAAAAGTGGGACAGAATAAACAAAAGGGGCTGACAAAGCCTTTAAGCATCAACTTTAAAAGCTCATATGTGAATGCAATGTATCTTGGTCATAGCCTTTCCAACTCCTCCCCTCCACCTTCCCACATAACCCTCCCCAAACATCCTTCCTAACTCCATGCCCTGTTTAAAATACAAAGCAAAGCAAAACAAAACAAAACAAAGCAAAACAAAACACTGAGTCCAGTTAAGGGTAACACATTCACTACGTCCACTGGGCATGGACAATCTATTAAAGGCCATTCCCCGTAAAGAAAAGTGACTCTCCCTCCCTCGGCAGCTATCTACTACCATAGACTCCTATAGGCTTGAGATGCTGAGAGCCTCTCTCCATCGCATGATGGACGTTTTAACATATTTGATCTCGTGTTAGTCCTGTGAGTTCTTTCACGCTAACAGGCAACACTTATTTCACAGCACCATGTTACTCTCTGCTACCCGTTTCTTTCTACTTTTCCTTCTGTATACTCCAAAGCAGTAAATCCTCTGCCGTGGAGAGACACGGGTTCATATAGATGTTCCACGTGTAGCTTTATACTTGCAGTTGTTAAATTTCAACAATAAAGAGAAATCTCTGCATTAGCTATTATCTCTGAAAGAAGAAGCTTTTCAGGCAAAAGTTGAAAATTTAAAGATATAAGCCATAAATATTTTAAGACAGTGTCATATATAGCCCAAAATGGCCTCAAACTTACCACAGAGCCAAGATGATCTTGAACTCCTAACCCATCGGCCTTTATAGCCCATGAGCCAGGATTATAGACATCCACCATCATGCCAGATTAACCCTTAAGTTTTTAGATCATAAAAATGATGAATACCTTTTGATTTCCCATGTCCTTGCTATCCATTTTATTCATTGGTCACACTCCAATAAATGATACTATTAAGATGCAAGAGAACCTAGGATGCTTGCTATGATTCTGCTAGAAACTATATAAATGAATAGATCTTTTCTAGATCATGCTTTTGCCTCTCTGGAAATATATATTATAGGGTCATCCACCTTGTGTTTTAGTTTCAAAAATCATTATCTAGCAGTTGACTGTGATAAATATCCTATATGCATTGATTTTCCAGTGTAAGAGTTACACTAGCTAAAGCTCCCACATGTACTCTTTCTGGTACAATCCTTCCATGGCTTGTAGCATGGTCCATGAAAGAAGAATACCTGTGATAGTACAAGAGGAGGTTCCTGTTGAAAGACGCTTGGTCACAGGCTGCTTTCTATTCTATCTGTTTGCTGCAGCAGCCTGAGAAGAAGCATCATCTGTTCCCTCAAGTCACCCAGTGACAGGATATATGGATACTGAATGTGAGCCGAGACTTCTGCTGCAGGACTAACCATGTCTCAAATGATAATGATCAAACATTACTGCTCAAGAGTAAAGCTCATGAGGCCAAGCCATACAACCCTCTGGATCTTCGGGCAAGAAATGTGATTCAGAGAGCCCTCAATTCCTGTTGAAGAAGCCATACTGCTGAAATGATTGACTTGAAAGATGGCTTGCCTATTTCAACCTAACCTAAAACCTAAATAAAAATATTGCCTGAAACTTATCAGATGCATATTGCCGTAGCTATTTGCAACCAAAACCACCAATAGGCACACACACACACACACACACACACACACACACACACACACACACTGGAGTGAGCAAAGTCTGATTCTAAGGGCAATTGGGTTATTCTTCCAAATGTCAGTTCCAAATAAATACCAAAATCAACCAAAAAGGCTTAGGTGTAAATCCATTCTCAATTTATACCTGACTTTTATGAGTTCAAGTGAGTAGCACTTGAAAATGTCAGGCAGAATTCTTTTATGAAGTTGCACATGACTTTTGGGGGCACCGATCTAGTCTGAAGTGGTATTTGACAATCCAGGTGCAACATTCAGAAAGGAGCTGAGAGAAGGGTCAAGTACAGAGGAGACAGTGTGCCAGGTGTGCAACTACTTCGAAAACATACCAGAAATATCTCCCTGCAGATGAACAATGATAGATTTTCCCACTTGAAAATCCTCCTGACAAGTCTTAACCTTGGTAACCTGGAGTTGTATCACATGTGGTATATTTAGAGCTCAGTGATTAAATTTCATGAGACAAAAATATCAACAAACTCAACCATGCATTAAGCTATTCCATCATTTGTAAGTTACATCCCAGGGCCATGTATGCTAACTTGGGTATACTGTGGTACAAACACCAGCCTAAGTACATATGGGTATTTCTGATATTTTTAAATGTGAAATCAGCAGATCATTAGTTATTTTTTGTTGGTGTGATAAAATACTATGGCTAAATGCAAGAAAAATAGAATTATGTTACCTCGTGTTTCTAGAGAGAATGTCATGGCAGAAAATAAAGCCAGAGCATGACAAGAGAAGCCAGAAGAGACAAGATTTTATTTCATTTACACACAAGAAGAATGAGAGAGAATAGGAAGTACCCTGGGCTATACACCTTAAAGACTGAACGACTTTTAACATACTTCCTCCAGCTGGGCTCTAACTTTCTAAATGTAACCTCCATAACCTGCCCAAACAACACCATCAACCCTGGACCAAATATTCAAACAGATGACTCCAATGGAGGGACATTTCGCACTCAGACCACTATAGCAGGATTACTCTAACACTATGGAATCCCTTCATCTAACTCTCTGAACACGTTAAGAGCAGTGACTAAACTTCATCAATGGAGAAATTCCGCTGGATTCAGTGATGCATCATTGACATTTTCCTGAATCTGCATCAACTTAGATGTCTAGGTGTTTAAGTGAATTCCTTACAATAAGTATCTCCATGTACATGTGTGTGTGTATGTACACACACACATATATGTACATATATATACATATACACATACATGTATACATATATATGCATATATGTATATATACATATACACATACACATATATATATATATATATACACACACATAGATTCTATTTCTCTGGAATACCATGACTAATATATCTTAAAACTTACACAGTTTTGATGAAGAAAAGAAACTACTATCTGCCATACATTCAAACCCTGAGATCTAGTGCTTTATTTATTGTCTTTATTTTCAAGCCAGCTCCCTAATTTTTCACAATTATGTTAACTAGAAATCTTAAGATTGCCTTCTGCTATTGTACTGCACAGTCTATATCCTCACTGGTATCTCTCACAAGACCCTATTACTAAATAATCCAAGAAGGGCACTTAGGTCCTTCAGTAAAAGGAAGTGGAAATATAGACAGCATGTTTTAACCTCTGGGAACAGAAAAACAAAATGTATAGAACACAGACTGACCTTTGAGAAATGTATAATTGGGTTTTATATATTGTGCTAAGCACAGTGCCACAGTGTCAGCTGCCTGCAGTTTAGAACAGGTTTGTTATATTTTAAAAGGTTGGTGGAAGACTGGGAGTAGTAAGGGCTTATGAGAGTTCTTTGATAGGCTGGCTTATAAGGAAGAGGAAATGATATAAAAGACATGACAGAGGTAAAATTTGAAGGATAGTTAATTAAAAAGAGAGAAAATTAGGAAGACAGGACAGCTTATGTAAGAAAAGTAGCCTTTTGTAAGGGGGCCAAGTGGTAGATGGTCAAAAACTAGAGAATATTGTGAAAGTCTGGATACAAAGATAGTCAGCTAAATCCAGATCAACATATTTAACATCAGGAAAAGAGAGATGACTCAGTACTTAAAAGTGCTTGCCACTTTTCCAGAGGACCTGATTTCATTTCCAGTACCCATGTCAGGTACCTGATAATGCCCCATGACCGCCACTTTAAGGGACCTGACTTCCTCTTCTGGCCTTTGCAGGTGTTGACACGCGGGGCATACATTTACACCAACCAACAAATATAGATGTGAATTTAAAAACTATAACGTCAGATACAGCAGGGAGCCACGGCAGAAGAGTTAAGACTCTTTAGAGTACTCTGACTTAAGTATTCTCTGGGCCATCAGAACAGCTGACATTGTTTCAAAATGTACCCCATTTCTTGGGACAGTTCCTTTTAGCATTCTTTTCTGCTGGCTAATATTTATTTACTCCCACTCCCCTCATTGCACCACACCCAACCCCAACTCGAATTAGGCTAAGTTCTCCTCCAAGCTCTTTCCTGAAATTCTAGCTGGATTGACAAGCACTCCTAGGCACTGCCATTGTCCAGCACCCGCAATGATTGCTCACACGTGAAAATTCAAATACTCCTCTTTGACAGTTTCTACCCCTACATGATATGAAAAGGCACGAGTTATGGCTTACTCAATTTTTTTCATTGTATCAAACACATACTTGTCATTTTTGTTGTTTCTAGGAAAAGGTATGGATTTAGAAAGAAGAGGGGCTGGAGACACAACTTAGTAAAGACTGCTTGCTGCTCTATAAAGCACCCAAGTTGGGTTCTCACATCCAAGTTCTGTGGTCAGAACTACCCATAACTATGATTCTAGGGAACTGCTAGCTGTTTCCAACCTCTATGGATACATGCAAACTCACGTTGTGCACACACACACACACACACACACACACACACACACACACCACACAAAATTTTAAAAAGAACAAGGTTCTTATCTTCTAAGTTTAGCCTAGTACTGCTAAGGAGTGTGACCTTGGGCTAGTCTTCTACCTCTGTGAGTTGTTTAATTGTTCATTATTATTGTTGGGGTACACACGTACCTCAGTGCACATAAGAATGTCAAAGACAACTTTGTGAAGTTAATTCTCTCCTCCCAACTGAAAGTGAATTCTAGGGCCAGTCAAGTGCCTTTCCCCATTGACCTGCCTTGCTGGTCCATTCTATTGAATCCCTTGAAGTGTTTGATACAGAACCCCGGAGAGTCAGAATTGCAGCATATTTCATAGCGAATTCTAAATGGCACAAGAGTCTACTTAGAACAGTTGTCCACTATGTAGCACTAAAAGACTTCTAGATAGGAACCTAAGGACACATTCCCTGCCTGGACATGACAAGAGCATTTTCAAGGCCATCAGAATAAAGATTATATTTGTGATCACTGCAGGCTTCAATATTACTAAAATATTCAAGAAAAAATAAAGTAAGACAAAATCATTCATAAGCTCATGCTTAGGCAAATCTGTTCTACATTATTTTATGAATTCAACCTAGAATTTTTGCTGGTTTTAAGTGATTTCAAAAGAAAACTGCAAAATATGTGTGTTTGAATACTTGATTTCAAACAGCTTAGAATGGGATGTGGTGGCAAGAGCTTTTTGGGATAGTGTTCAGTACCATGATTTAAGGATTTATTTATACATTACTCTTACGAAAGCCTTAAAAACATGCCAACTTATGGAAAAGTCACTGTGTAGAAACTTTTTTCCAAATAAAAATAAGCTAATATTAAATATCAATTAATGATATTCAGAATAATTTTTATGAAGAAGTAAATGAGCACCTGTTAGTTTACTTTGAGAGTGTTCAAACATTAAAAGGGAATGATGAATCAGTGGGTACAAGAAGACCCATGTATGTGTGTGTGTGTGTGTGTGTGTGTGTGTGTGTGTGTGTGTATGTGTGTGTTTGTGTATCTGTATGTGCGAGTGGGTGGGTGTATCTGTAGATATAGAGACATTTGTCCCAATATTATTTCAAATTCACAATGGTTGCATGATTTTTAATAAAAATATAATAAAGCGAGAAACTGATATATGGAAGGAACCTCACATTAGTCTTTTGAGGCTACCATATTAAAAATAAATAACTAAACTTATGGTAAAGAAATGCAAAGAAGAGTTTTCTCTTCATTTTGATCTCTCTCTCTCCTTCCCCCTTCTCTCTCCCTGTGTGTGTGTGTGTGTGTGTGTGTGTGTGTGTGTGTGTGTGTGTGTGTGTGTGTGTGTGTGCGCGCGCACACGCTTGTGTGTGCGTGTTGTATATTTGTATGCATGTGTTCCCATGTATACATATTGAGAACAAAGGACAGTCTTGTGTTTCAGTCCTTGTGCTCTACTTTTGTCTTCCTCACCATGAATACATCATGCTAGCTTGCCCACAAGATTCAGGGGACTCTCCTGTCTGTACTTGTAGTCTTACAGTATGAAATTGAGGAGCAGAATGAAATTGTGTGTTGCTGTGGTTGAATTTACGTGGGTTCTGAGGATCATAACTCATGCCTTCATATTTGTTTACAACTGGGTTATTTTTTTTAAATATTATTTTGGATTTATGAGTGTTTTACATGTATGTATGTATGTATGTATGTATGTATGTATGTATGTATGTATGTATATGTATTATGTGCTCATCTGATGCCCATGGAGGTCACAAGAAGGCATCAGATTGTCTGGAACTAGCGTTGTGGATCATTGCATGCAACCATGTGAATATGGGGAACTGAACCCAGGTCCTCAACAAGAGTAACACAGGCTCCTAACTGCTGGGGTAGTTCTTCAGCTGCATACACAAGTACTTTATCCACTGAGCCAGGCTCTGCAATTGCCTGCTTAAAAATGGTATTCACAAATGTTTAATTCAGAAAATTTTCTATAAAGACCTTTCTCTTTCTTGGCAGAATCAGTATAAGATGAAATGAAATGGTGTATCTATATGTCACTGTATGGCTGACAAAAGATATTTACAAAAGCATATTTATAATAAAAGCTTCTCAGGATATATTGTCACAGGATGTTTTAGGCAAAGAAATAAATAGCAACAGGCCTCTGAGAGATAAATTTAATCCTAAATTTCCTGTCATAATAAAAAGAGAGACAGAAGGAAAAACAGAAAAGATCCACATGCTCCTAATATATACTAAAACAAATTTTCTTTGCCCCAGACCCAATTCCCATGCTCAAATATTCACTGTGCTTCATCAGTGGTAAGGACACTGGAAAGAAAGGCAAATTACTGGTGTGTCTTCAAGAAGGGCATGGGTGGGTATGGGGAAAGCACTGGGCACTGTCAGCTTTTCTTGCTTTTCTGAAAGGAGAACATCAAGCTTCCTAAGATACAAACTCCTTCCTGATAACTCCTCCTCCTGCCCTCCTTCTCCTTTCCATTCACATAAATGGAGCTATACCTCCAAATACTTGTGAATAAGCAGACAGAATTGCCATTTCCTTGTAAAGATTTAATAGTTCTCGCAGGTCAAAGTGTGGCACTCGAGGGGATAGAAGGTTTGTGGAGGGCAAACTGGGAAAGAGGATATCATTTAAAATGTGAATAAATACAAATTAATAAAAAAAGAAAAGAAAAAATCAAAAACTAAAAGAATCTGAGGTTCAGTTTATACAGGCTCTCAGTGCACATCTACTGGGCTGTATACTGCTACCCAGCAATTACACTAGTGCAGGGTGTAGACATGGCTCACCTGGATAGGTTGCCAAGCATTAAAAACAAATGACATCATCCCTAGCAAGTGTCCTAGGTTTCCACTTGTCTAATGTGCTCACATGTACCAATGTGCTTACTAACATGTTTGGAGATGGGAACATTATATACACACTTAATTAGAAACAATATGGAAAAAATGCTGTAGCCATTGTTTATTTTAACTTGCCATTTTTTAAATAGTATCTAACCTCCTTTTATCCGACAGGTAACTTTTAGTCAAAATACATGTTTAATTTATGTGTATGTGCTAATAGCTATGCTAATTAATGTACTCCCCAAGGGCAATGGCTGCAGGTAAATAACCTGATGCAATGCTACTGTGCAGGGATTGCATTTGGGGATGCTTGGCTTCCATTATATTTCAGAGAGATCTTCACTCCCAGTGGCATACTAGAATGAAATCCCTTTTTTCTTTCATCCAGCCTAGAACGGAAGTCCTGCCCCCATCAAGCTAGTATTAACAAGCAGGCCTCCTGCAGTTAGCCCACTCTGATCTTATGGAATCCTCCATTCCTTCTTTTTAACTTTCTCCTTTCCACCTACTTTCCTTTGTCTCCCTTCCCATTTTTCTTCATTTCCCTATCTTATTCCTTATTTGCATTGTAACTTGACGACCTCTATCTCTGCTAAATGTCACATGGTATCTCTCTCTGTCTTTCTCCCCGTCTCTCTGTCTCTGTCTCTGTCTCTGTCTCTGTCTCTGTCTCTCTGTCTGTCTGTCTGTCTGTCTGTCTCTCTCTCTCTCTCACACACACACACACACACACACACACACACACACACCTACACACTCACAATGATGCCTTTTCATTGGTATACTATTGGAAAAATGGCCAGGGAGATATTCAACAATTTCTGAAGGTATACTATGGGTAATGGTTGGAGAGTGGAGCATGGACAAAAAAGATGCCACGATTAATATGTGAAATAAATCAGGTGGCAGAAAAACCTAAACCCTATTCTACTATAGCTATATGTAGGACATAGAATATGTCCTCCCCTCAAAAGTACGTTGTCCTTAATTTCCAAATTCTGGAGACTTGTAATGATCAGTACTCTGCTTATCTAAAGATTCAAAGCTTTGGACAATCTCCAGAAGTCTGACCCACTTCCATTCTTGCTTTCTCTCTTTAATAAACTGTTCCTATTTATTTTACTAACCATGTGTCTTTGTTCTAATTCTTTGTTCCAAAATACAAGGAACTATAAATCTCAGGTAATGCCCTTTGGATTCAAATATACAACTATTACTATGATGTTTGAAACAGAGTTAAATAAGACTTATAAAGAACAGACCTGGATGAGTCCTTATGGAATATTCCAAGGAAGTTGGCATATATTTTCAAACAGATGAACTTACAGTTCTGACAAGGTAAGTGTCAATAGAGAGGGGACTGAGCATATTAAAACACAGCATATATAAAAATTAAATTGATTTTAAAATGAAGGTCATAGTGCAGCTCCCAGGAGCAGAGGGATGATTTGGGATGGAGTTTCTGATCACCTGGTCCCTTTACCTCTTCTCTGGGGAAGGGCGAGCCAGTATGTTAGATAATGGCTCAGTCTTAATAAGCTTAGCTACTCAAATATCAAATCAGAAGGATCAACACTGGATTATTGTGTTCCAGTCAGGCAAGCCTGGGTAACTGACTTACAGCCTGTCTCAAAATGAAAAATACAAAGAAAATAAAATCTGGAGATGTAGTATTGTCTAGTATGAAGGGGTTCTAGGTTCAGCCCAGGTTACAATGGGGGTTTTAGGCTGTGGTAGCTTTGCGCTACCTACTCTTTCTCTGAAAACACTAGAAAGGTAAACATCTGTTTTGCCTCAAATCCTAGAAACATAAATCACTAAATGAAAGGATGAAGTTATCTGGACTTTGTTCTACATTCTACCTCTAGTTCTGGGTGGAGGGAGAACTGGCATTCCAAGCTAATGTAGTAAGAGATGGGAGGAACAATTATCCACATAATGAGGTAATGTACTTTTCTTTACCCAAAGCTTCTTTGTGGGATTGCTTACTGCCATTTGCAGGTATTTGGGGCCTGTGTAGTTTTCTGAGTGTGCAACTTTTACTTTTTTTATTCCCTTTCTCTATTCCTCTTTCTTTCAGATACTAGCCAGAGCTTGGACAAGCTTTCTGGATGCTCTGGGCTTGCAGTTCCTCCTTTCCCTTTGACCATATGGCTGCTGCTGACCCCCACTGCAAATTGACATAGCTTTCTCTCTTCCTTATTGTCATTTCTCTTCTCCTGGCAGATGTCATGTTTTACAATTTGCCTGTTTTATGGCTTAATGAAAGCCATAAACAACGAGTTGCTGTTGTTCTGATTTTTGTTGTTGTTCTTTCCCTTAATAAAGTTTTTCCTGAGTTTTCTTTTTTACCCTTTTCTAAATTATTTATAAATGAGACTAAGAATTCAAAAGAGGGAACGCCAGTGACTCTGGTACCACTGGAACTGTTAACAATGCTAAAAGCAACAAATAGAAGGGCCAGAGAGTAAAGACTGTGGGGCAGTGGTTTTTATTTCAGTTATTCAACTTTATAACTCATAAACCAGCTTTCATAGACAACATGAGAAAGGTTCAATGGGCCTGTGTTCTAATTAAACATTGTTGATTGACACTAACATTTAAATTTCACAATTTTCAAGTATTAAAAATATTAATCTTTATTTGCTTTTACTTTGTATTGTTGTTTTTGATTGTTTTTGAAACAAAAATTATTCTAAGACCATGGATTGCAAAATAAGTAAGTCCAGATCAGGTCTCCTGATCCTTGGCTTAGAATAATTTACAGCTAAGATTTATTGCTGAATGGTGACTCAACTCTTCTCTGCAAACAAAGTCACAGTTCCAACAGTAGTTACCACTCATGTAGACAAAGCAAGGGTCACAATGTAAAATGTCCTATCTAAGGCCACACAGACGATACAGACATCTAAATCCCTTCAAATTTCATATTTATCTCCCAATGATTGAATAGGCTTCTCCTCAACAATGACTAGTTGCAACATCGCCCGACTTTCCCTCAAACAATTGGAGGACCAGACTCACTGGACAAATGCAGTTGCACAAAGTGGATCAGGTTTGTTTCTCGTCACCTGTACCACAAAATGCAGTTTCACTGACATGGCATTTGTGGGAAACATCCAGCAGCCTTGCACACATACAACATGCTGAGAGGACAGAAACTTTATTTTAGAAAAACCGTTACCTCAGTACTCAGCCAAGGAATTAGAGAATATAAAGAAAAGCAGAAAATTGACTTGCTGGTCTGCCCCCTTTTCTAAGTTTAACAGTCAGGTTTGCCCTTAGCAACAAAAGTCAAAAGTAGTGAAAACCAAACCTTAGTTTATACAGTACACATGCAGGCACACACACACACACACACACACACACACACACACACACACACACACACACACACACACAGAGAGAGAGAGAGAGAGAGAGAGAGAGAGAGAGAGAGAGAGAGAGAGAGAGAGAGAGAGAGAGAGAGAGAGAGAGGAGAGAGAGAGTTTTTTTTACAGGTTATACTTGTCTTTTCGTAAACACATAAAATGGACAATACTAACTCTTAGTATATGCTGGAGGCTAGAAAGAAACATTTCTCAGTCCCTGTAGAAATTCTAAATTCCCACTGTGGTATGTATAAGAGAGGAGGTGGATAAGGTCTGAGAATGGCATTAAAAATGCAAACTTGCTACATCATTCTCTGTACTGCTAATCCCAGAATGGGCTTCTGAGAGTCTGCTCCAGCCTGACCTTATGAACCGCTCTCCTTCAGATTCAAGTCTTTCTAATATCCTCCCTCCTGTGAGAAAGTATAAAGGTCCTGGCCGTGAAAGTAAAATGGTTTCTAGCAATACATAGATAAAAAGTTGGGATGAGAAGCATAACAATACAATAGGATTCTCAGGATAGAAAGGGGATACACTTCTACAGAATCAGTATCCAGCTTTGTTCCTTGGCCTGTAGAGGCTGCTACCCAACACACTGATGCTGTAACTTCAGTAATGACTCTAGCAACAGTGTGAACACAATATAGAACCACCAGCTTTCAATGAACTACCTGGGATTTGATAATGAAAAGTCACAGAGTTTATCTGTGGCGATCTTAAAAGAGTGAATTTTAGATATCTTACCTGGTTGTCGGTATACAAGTTTTAGTAGTTGGATTGTTTACAAGAAGCATTTGTTAAGAACTGTATAGAGTGTGAGAGTCAGAAATAATATGTTTTAAAGGAAATTAGGTTATCTACATTGTTCTTCCTTTCTTGTACGTAGAAGCTTCAGAGCTATCTGTTGGGTTAGATTTCCATGACCGATCTTGATTTTCTATAGGGTCCTCAGGAGGACTGTACCTGATCTTGGCCCTGTTCCTAGCTTCCTGATTAATTCCTGAATTTTCATTCTTTTCAATGTTTGGTACTTAACTGACACAGTGTCTAGGTCACAGTAATGGTTAGCAGTTTAGTCTGGGAGCAGAAAATGACAAAGTGTGTTTCTAATGGAATCACAAGAGTCTACAGAGGTAACAAGGGCTGATACATATTTTAATAGGTCATTGTGTGTTTTCTGTCAATCTTCCAGTCAGTTACTACATGAACTATTCTTGCCTATAGAGTAGCTGAAGGGTTAAACCTGCTGGATAGTTCCCCCATAAAAAGCTCCTAGTACTTATCTGCTGTTCTAATAAATATGGGCTCAAGGTAATTACCTTCTTCAAAATAGGAATTGTATATTGCTCTGAGGCAAATACATCTTTACTCCTACTATCACCAATGGTATATATGCATATGATATTTTCTTTTCATGTGCATATACACATTTGCAATTATTTTAATTCCACATATTTATCATGAGAAAATACAGCTTGAGTAACCAGTAATTGATCGGTGCTGAGCTTAGCATGGCTATACCTTTCTGAACAAATGACTCTTTGATTCTGGGATGGAGGGTGGTGCCCAAGGACCCTTTAATTTGGTTGCATGGCAAACTGTGTTGGGGAAAAAAAACAAAAGCAATGTGGTCCAAAGGAAAATACTAAGAAATAGCATTTTTTCTCAGTAGGTAGAAATAAGCATATTATTTTAAAGGCACTTATTCAAGCCACAACTATATACATAAATGAGCAACGTCTAATATATATTGTACTTTCTCATTTTAATAAACTATCAAAATAATTACCAGTTCATTTGGTTTTGCTCTTTCTAATCCATATCTATACAGAACCTGCAACCATTTTCTTCTTAGATGTATTATAAATATGTCCAGTTAAATATCAGAAGCTGAAGATGCCCAAGTATGGGGATGGTATACAACTTGATTTTTACCCTCAAGTCAGAATATTAACTTATCACTAACTCTGAGCAAATCAATGTGCCTGCCTCTTTGGGTCTCCCAAGAAGTGTCACGGAGGTTTCCTTTCTATGCTAACATCTGACAGCATGAAGGTCTCTAATGAATTGTTAAACATCAGAAATAACATCAACAGAACATCAATAAAAAATAATCATTTTCTTTGAGCCAGGTCATGTTGATTTGTATACCAATCACAACATTTAGTGGGCAGGGACAGGACAATTGTAAAATGGAGGGGAACTGGGGTTATACAACAAAATTTTGTCAGAAAAAAAAAGAAAAAGGAAGAGAAGAAAAGGAAGGAAAAGAGAACGGAAAGAAGGAAGGAATAGAAAAGGAAGAGTGGGAGAGAAGGAAACAAGGTTACCAATGTAAAAAACTTAATGTTGAGTTGCAAAATACTGACAACTTAGAAAAGACCCAATGATATGGATAAGTTCACCGTTTCTAACACGTATGTCAAAATGTAAGTATCTACTAAGATGTATATCCTGATGTATAAACACTAGAAATGTGTGTTGGGAACTTCAATGAAGCACTGGGTAGGTGTCCTACCTATTGAAGGTGACCTCTTCCTGAATTGAAGCTATTGCTTTAGGAATGTAAATATACCATTAGCATACTACCCAAAGTAGATAGGGCTGTTGACTTTTCTGTTGGATCTTCTGATATTTAATTTACGGAAACCCTGTAGGAGCAAATATTTGCCAGAACAGAAAAAAAATTCTACACATATATAATGTCATTCCTTCCTACCACTGGCTTTCATCATTGATACTGATAGTCTAAGAAATTCCAAATCCCATTCTCTATCTTGGCTTTCATGGAGCAGCCTCAGGTCATATGTTTCACAGCAATCTAGGCATCTCTCCTTGGACACTGTAAAGTTTTAGTGGCACCAATTTGTACATGGCAGGATTTCTCCCATAACTTCCAGGAATTCAATTGTGAGCAAAATAAAACTGGACAGGTGCTTGTATAAACTAAAATGGACAGAGAGGAATAATGGGGAAGTCCACAGAACAGAATATTATAGTATAGAAAATTATAGAGTTTTTATGCGTTTTGCCATTGGGAGATAGGATGTAGACATTGAGCAATAGGCTTTACGGAATTGTTAAAATTCATCAAGAGGCAGGTAAAGGGATTTGTACCTGTGACTTGAAGGAGGAAGCAAGGCTGCATAACCTCTTATGTAATGAAAGCTTTGGATAGAGGCTAGCATGATCAGTGCCTCTAACACTGTTCTCCTTATACTCTTAGATGCATTAGACTGAACACATTTAGTTCCAGGGGACACAATAAAGAGTAAATTATAAAAGAAGGGTTAAACTCTGCTGGAAATATGTCTCATTAGTAGGCAGCATGTTTCATACAGATTGCTAACTTTTCTGCTCCACCCTACCCCCAAATAATTGAACTCTCAAGTGAAGGGCTTTGTTGGCTAATAGGAAGCACATACTACTCAAAGCACACATCTCATCTTCTAGCCAACAATGAGGTAGTTGAGTTTATTATTTTATTTTGTGAGTGTGTGTGTGTAAGATATAGATCTCTGCATGAGTGTTTATATTTGCAAACATTTTATTCTACTTACTTTGGTATTAAAATACAGTCTATATAAAACTGGTATTTGTTTGATATATTTGCTTCCAATAAAAATCAAGTTCATTCTGAAGTGGATTTGTCCCTGCTGTTTAAATCACAAGGTCATATTGCTAACTAAGGATGGAAACTGGAATAGAACCATAATTGTGCACAGTTCATAAGGCAAACCTAAACAACTACTACACATGTTAACATACAATATTTTATGATGTAATCTCAGTAACAGAGTATTGAAGCAGAAAAAGGCAAAGTTTGAGCCCACCAAGGATGAAAAGCAAAGACATTATTATTTCATATTGTAACTGCAGCAAGAAGAAAGAATAACTACAAGATTATAACCAAAAGTAGTTAATATTTTATTTATATCAGAATATCATAACCCATGAATCTTCCTTTAGATTTTAAACCTTCAGATGTTTGTGTATTTGTTAATACAACCACACATTTTAGAAATACTCATTTCTATCTTTTGTTATGTCAAAATAAATGTAGCTGACTGACCCAAAATGGTGCTACTGCGAAGAGGAATATTTAGATGCTCCAATAGTGTAACCGAAACATACAGTTTTATTGTAGCATTGGAAATTTTCCTGTGCCTTAAAATGCTTTTCTGTTGTTTTTTGTCTGTTTCTTTTTATCCTTGTTGGGTTTTTGTTTGTTTTTGTTTTTCTTTTATGAGATTGGGTGTATGTAACCCAAGCTAATTTTAAATGTATCACAGCAATCCCCTTTCCTCTGCCTTCTCCATGTTGGCATCACAAATGCGAGTCATCATATGAGTTTGACAGTCTTTGCCATTTTCAACACAAATTGAAGGGATATGGTAACCCTCCCATGTTGTTTTGAGATGAAGAGACTTATACTCTTAATTTCAACAGTAAAAGTTGCTGTTTTATTTATTTTCTTTTTAAATCCCCATGACCTGACCCTAATACATTAAAAAAACATTTTAAAGCAAAAGGTAGCATATTAGATAATATACATATAAAGTTGAAAGTTTAAGACCATTGGCATTTGGGCATCTCTCAATGATCACTGCTAAATGTCATAGGAAAAAAAGAACTGACTATCCCATGTGTGTTGTTCTCCATTCCTAATAATGCAAGGCTGGTCCTTCTGTTCTTTAAATTCAGACCAGAACAGATTATCATACTCGTTCTTGAGCAAGGGCTGACTAATTATAATTGAAGAACATACTTTTCTTTGGCCTTCCAAAGAGTCATTATGTAAGAACACTCTCATCTTTCTTTCATCATTACACATTATTGGACTGTTTAAACATTCACCTTAAGCAGTAGAACCTTTTCAGGTCATTTAGCTTGTAGTAACGTAGGACAAAAACCAGAAGACAAAAGATGGCATATTTGTACAGATAAAAAGAAAGTGAGGAGAGAAATAATTTTTTCAGCTAAATTATATTACAAATACTGATCAAAATGTAAAAATGATATATGTAATTAAAATATTTTAAGGGAAACAAGAATCTGATTACTGATGTTTTGATAAAGCAAATATAGTGTTTCCATTTTGTTCAGATTTAATCCCAAGGTTATACAGAGCAGTAGTCTGGAACATTGCAAGAGAGCTTTTTGTTCATTTATTATTTATTTCTTTATGTTTAACATTGTAAGTATCTTACATATAATATGACATTAAAATTATTTCCATTGGGAATGCTTTTGCTAAATGCAGTGCTTGTTTTTAAATTTTTGTTATTTATTTAGTTTTGCTTTTAAATTTATAAAACATTACTTATTTAATATACCATCGTTTTCATAGCCATCCATACAGTAGGGTTCAAGATACTAGGAGGGATAGAATGGGCAGGAAACCCATAGAAAATTCTTTATCCTATGGTGCTTTTATTTTAGATTGATTTGTATTGATGTCTATTCACTACATAAGGTACTGGGTTTTATAAAGATGAACTATGACTGGCCTTGAATGAAATAGCTGTTTGCCTCAGCTTCCCAGGTACTGGGTTACAAGTGTGGATTTTCCTACATACTATGGCAGAGAGGGGGTCGGAATAGACAGACAGACAGATATAGCAGTGGAGGCAAGAGAGCAATGTCATGCAATAGCTTCCTTCGTGGTTGTTCACCTTATTTGTTGAGATAGTGTCTCTCACTGGGACGTAGGATTTACTGATAGTTACTGATGAGATTGCCTAGAATGACTGACTGGTAAGATCCATTGATCTAAACATCTCACTCTATCATGCTACTGTGAATACAGGTGGATAGTTCCGTACAAGTCCTATATGAGTACTAGGGATCAAATTCAGGCCTCTACGCTTGTGTGCAGACCCTTTACCCACTCAGTTATTTCCCCAGTTCTTCATTCTATCTTATAATGCAGGTATCAAGCTACAGGGTCTATTGTCTATCACACTGGAAATGAAAGAAGTCAAATGAATCCCTGGTGATGATCTCTACCACAAACATTTGTACCACTTGGTTTTCCCATTTTGATTTTTGACAGATGGGAGAGAACTCATTGTCTCCCATTCCCCAGACTGCCCAAACTTCTCAGATGCAATGCTTCAGTTAGGCTGGCCTTTCGGCTCCTCAATGGGATTCATTCATCTTCCTGACCCCTTGAAGCTTTGCTGAATGATTGACTTTCAAAAACCTCATTCACAGTGAGTGCTAATGGATGTTAATGGCTTCTCCAAGTATTTTAATTTTAAGTGGAGACTCTTATAGATACACTGGAAATCAAAGGAATAAATGTTTAATCTGGAGACTACAGAAAAACCATGGAAGACATTTGAACACCACATTTTTCCTCCATAGAGACCTCTTCCAATTAAAACTAGGGAAATCCTACAAAAGATGGGTAAATGGGTTACTTTAAAATACAGGTTGTCAAACTTGTGGGCACTATGGTATCATATCAGGGAATTTTTCAAAAGCAGCATGAGGGTGCTTCCTCAAAGATGCTGTTTTAGAGATTTTATGCAGTAACATGGACTCCATATTTCTAGTAAAGCAATATAAGTAAGTGTAATGAAAGTCAAACTTTAAGGACTTCTAAAAATACCTACTACCACAAATAATGCCAACACATACTGTCAAGTGTCAAAATGTCAGTAGATCAACTACCTTCTTGGAACTCTCTGTTTAGGTTCATTCAGATATTAAAAGAGTTAAAAAACTTTTATCATGGAGAACTTTAAGAAACAGATTAATGACAGACTACCGTTATCATCACCCTCATCAACATTAATTAATAATGCTAAAACCCTTGAGGTGTGTCCATACGTGTTACACATTGGAAGTGTTTGCATTCATTCATTAAGTGATTTAATCTTCAGTGTATAGATATATATGTGGAAAGACCAACTGAATGATACTTGAGAACAATCATGTAATTATATTTTTGTCATTAAAAATTTATATCAACCCTCATCATCAAAACTCTGGATAAAAGACGCTGAGGTTGTCATATCCTGCACATTGCAGGGGTTAGGAGAGATAGAAAGCATGGGATTGATTTGTACAGAATCTCTCAATCTTGCCTTGCTTATTTTTTTTCAAAGCTAGGCTCTTATCTTTCCTTTTACTCTGCTCAGCTCAATCTCTTCTTGTCATTTCCCCTTTCTGTTTGAAAATAACTGTACCCGAGTCTGCAAAGCACCGCCTTTCTATTCCATTTTTTTTCTGTTGTTGTTGTAAAGAGTTTGACACTTGGTGAGATGGACATGCTATAAAAATAATAGTGGTGGATTGTTTTGACTTATAGGGAATCTAAGGAGAGAAAATGTCCTAACACAGGAAACTGACAAGACAGACCTCAATCGTTCTGAATGATGGGGTTGGTGATTGGTGAGGATTGTTCCCATTTCTCCTTTAGTTTCACAAGATGCCACCTGACCTGCAGGCTGGTATCAGAAGAAAAGCCACATTGTGAAGGTTAAGAGTAAAATCTCTTCCTTCTAAAGGCCAATCTTTGAAATTAAATGGATGAGATTTGGCCACTTTTGTCAAATTAAGGGTAGACTAACAATGGCCCAAAGGCAGACCCCTTGGGAATGGACCCATGGTATGTATATGATACAGGGTGTTATTTTTAGCAATTAGGAATTTGATCCCCTTGCCTTGCAATCTGTTTCCCATGCTCAATGCCAAGCACTTAAAGAGACACTGTTCAACATCTTCTATAAATGCTTACACATTTTCTTGTCACTGCTTTTGCTCATTTGAAACTGTCTTCGGCTGCTTCTAGCCCAGTTAGAATACATTCTAACTATTCATTGAAGGAAAAATTTCAAACACACATGCACATGTATTGGCTTAGAGAATATCCACACATCTTTAAAATTTTTAATCATGGTAATCTGGCCTGTAGGTTATGGAAGTGTATTTCATTACCTGATTAGCGTTGTATATTACTTTCTCACTGAACTATTAAGAGCCAATTAAACCAACCAAAATGACTGTGGTTATTTGAATGAGGATGGCCCCCAAAGGTTTATATATTTGAATGCCTGGATACCAGTTAATGGAACTGTATTGGGAAGGTTTAGGAAGTATGGCCTTGTAAGAAAAGGGTTGTCACTAGGGGTGGGCTTTTATGTTTAAAAGCTCATGCCAGGTCTAGTTGTTCTCCCCTATCTCATGCTTGTGTCTAAGATGTAAGCTCTCAGCTCCTGCTTTAGTTTCGTGCCTGTCTGCCTGCTGCCATGATCTTGACCATGGTGGTCCCGGACTCACTTTATGAAACTGTTAAGCAAGTCCCCAATTAAACGATTTACTTTTTGTACATTCCTTCAGTCATGGTGTCTCTTTGGAGCAATAAAAATGGAAATAAGAAATTCACAATCAGAAGCTCCACATCTTCTGATTCAGCAGTCATGCCAGGAAGTATTATTCAATAATAAATAAGAAATAAAGAACTGTACATGTTACTCTATGGGTCAGCCTTGAATTAAGATGCTAAATTAAAGAAGCCAGTCACTAAAGGCCACAGCACATGATATCTGCCCTCAAACAAAATAAGTAGAGTCATTGGATTGAAATATATGGGCCTACTTTTCCGAGTTCAGGGGACCTGGGCAATGGTGAGCGAATTTTGAATCTTTGTGTGTACATTAAAATGTTCCAAAATAATGTTTACCAAATGTTTTAAAATAGTCTATAGTCGATTTAAAAGAGTACTTTGTATATACCTGTGCTTTGTCTGCATGGACCATGCTTATCTCTGATGCTTACAGAAGCTAAAAGAAGATATCAACCCCTCCCCCCTCAAATTGGAATTACAGGTGAATTCGAGCCATCATATCGGTGCTGGGAACTGAATCTGGGTCCTCTATAAGAATAGTCACCGAACTATCCCTCCAGTCTACAGTAATTATTGAACAAAATAAAAAAATTTAATTGTACATTATACGTTGGAAAACTGCATTTTCAAGAAGATATTTAATGCTTTACATGAATGAAATTCTACATCTCATTTAGTCATTAACCTATAGTATTTCCTTAGTCTGTTAATATTTGGTAAATATGATATTATAATTTTGAACATAATGAATTATAATGTCAGATAACTTATAGATTCTAAGAAGAGGGGATACCTCACTCCTGTCAAATTGCTTTCCAATTCACCCACTTGCACTTACAGCACTGTTGGGTATGTTTCTTCGTCATGCTTGTCAGGTCCAAGTATCATCTGCTTTCTAATATTTGATGACTTCATACTTGTTTGTATAATTGACTTTTGTTCACTCGGGCATTTTTCTCCATTTGTCCAGAGCACCCCTTGAGACAGACTTCAGGTCAGTTTCACATGTTTAAAATATTTCCAATTTGCTTTCTATCTATTCTCATAAGGGCTTGTCATGTCCCCATTATGGCATGTATCGTGTTTTGATGATATGTATGGACAAGTTTTTTTTCTCTAGAGTGTCACATATTTTTTAATGCATAGATTAGCATCCATCCAGCCATGTTTTTCTTACAGAAGCTAAGGTACAGTGACATGAAATACAACAAACACAATATTGTTCTTACTCCAACAAACTTGAGGTTTCTTCAAAATAACCACTCTCTCAAACATTTAATTAACTACTTCCCCAAGTTAGACAGTAGCTAAGCAAAACCCAATGATAAGGAAAATAATATACCATCTCAGTCCTCTAGGACACTCCAGTCATTGGATGAGATAGCTGAATAATCAACCAGATAAACACAGGTTATAACAGGTACCCATTATGTTTAGGGAAGCCTGTCATTTAGCTGTGGAAGGATTCTCTCAACAAGTAAGGTAGGTTATAAGGTCAAAAAACATGTGTAGCTGTTAATAAACTTAGGAAATAGGAAGCAATAATACATTCATTCCTTTGCTGATCTGGCCACTGGATGTCTCTTCTTCCTCAATCAGTTGACCAGCCAAGGGTGACCTTAGTACAATCCCCCATATCAGAAAATTGGTGAATTCATCCTAAAAAAGTATCCAAGGACTCTTACTGAATGGCTTTACTTTGGCGATTCTTTTCAAGATCGAATTTCATCCATAATCATCACCCCTCTTTACCCCTCTGAGACTTCACATAATACAGTGAATGGCCAGAGTGCATTTTTTCTGTGTCCTTTATCAACAGAGGAAAAAAAAATGCTTCCTACCTCTTTGTTTGGCTGATAGGCTGAGTCTCTCACCTACTCAATATGAGCTGCCACATACCAGACTGGAAACAAATCAATATGCTCTACCCACTTCAGTCAAAGGATTCAGGTCTTCCAATAATTAAGCCACAATGTGAGTGCAGAAAATGCAATATCCACAATGATTAGTGTTAAACTTAATTAATTACCTCTAAAATAAAATGACACATAAACTTTGTAATTAAGAATAATTCTTAATTAAGAAACATTTGACAGATAGGCAGAAAAGACGAACTCAATGGAAAATGGCTGATTAACAAGGGGAATTAAGCACTTACTGAAGACATGCGTAAGCCCTGTTGTGTTTACTAAATTTTCAATGCATTCAGGGAGCCAAAATTCAATATGCATATTGAGGACATTTTAATAAAACAAATGGGCTCTTTGGCAGCTAGATGTAACGCATGCTATTTGTAGTTAAAGTGATGACATTTTTACCACCTTGATCACCCAACTAAGGGGAAAGGAAGCCAGTTGTCTGGGGTAGTTATCGCATCTGTTGACTTCTTAAGGCAAAAGAAAATCTTTAGAGCTCTAAAGATGCAACTCGGGCTTGCCCTAAGGAACATATGGTTCTTCCATATTTGCATTTGATGAATTTTCTTAGATAAGGCGTGTGCCTAACATTTGTAGGAGCTGAGAGGTATCTTGGGCTGTTTCACTGTATACTGATAACCCGACTTATATAAACATGGCCTGGGAGAACATTACACAGAAGAAGGTATAACACAAGAAGAAAGTAGAAAGATTGAACTGAAAACCTGGTCTTTCTGTGCTAGGAATGCCTCCTTATCTGATCTTGGTGACTTAATTTCATGTAACTCCAGAGCTTCTCTTAACCCTGTAAATATTTCACCTACTATTAGAGAGAAGAATTCTGATACAGACAAAATAGACATTGAAGTTGGAAAAAAAAACAAGGGAATAATTTTACTTTGGTTTTGGTTATCGGTGTCTAGTAACATAATGATAACAATGAATGAAATTATGTAAAAGATTTCCATTGGAAAAAGAATGTACACATAGTATTTTAAAGAACATCATTTGTGTAAATGCAATGGGCTATAATGTTATTTCTTTATCATCAGGGAATACTAATATGTTCTTCACATAATCAGAGACTGCTAAGCCTTGACATATTAAAAGGAAAAACAAACAAATTATAGAACATATCATAATACAAAAACAAAATCAATTCTCTCTTGAATATAGTATTAAAATAAGTATTCTGGCACACAGAATAATATTAGGTATAGTAACATGACAAGGGGCATATGATACAATGAGTATTAAAACAATACTCATGTTTCTACTTCCGATTCACTAAAAGAAGCATAAAAATATCTTTAGAAAAGTACCTTCTACATTTCTGTGGTTATTATATGCAGCAGACGTTTGGTGACAGTTAATGTTTAAGTTCTTTGCTCAACTGACTGATTAAATGCTTTACATTTCCACATTATAAAATAATTGTTCATGTTCTTATAAATTCTATGGTTTTATATTTTGTTATTTACTCTTAATAAGATGCATTGTGGGGAACCTGCTAATTTTTCTTAACATTCACTCATCTCTCTCTCTCTCTCTCTCTCTCTCTCTCGCACCAAATTTAAGAATCAGCTAATTTGAAAGTTCACTTTGATTTCCCATTGACTCCAGTGTCTGCCTGCTGCCTTCACCATCTGTTGGGAATGTGAAGACAACTGTTTAAAAAACTTGAAACAAAAATTCACTGTGAATCACGCCATTTGATGATGTTCAACCTATATCCACAAAGACGACATTGCTTCCCAGACACCCTCAAGCGCTTGTGAAGACAAACTAGTCATACACTGATGTGTTTGCATGTGGTGTGTATTTGTACTTTTGTAACTTACTTTTCTTATCATTCAGTCAAGGTGGTGTTTAGACCTCTTACTAGAATCCATTGCTAGTCCCTTAACTGTTGTTACCTGTTTCTAGATCTTGGTTATTTGATGTGCAGGGCATTCCTTAGACATAGTTGAAAATATCTACAATGTTACTGTCTCTGGAGGGCTCATTTGCAGTGGACTGAAATAAGTTTGGATAAATGTCCCTCATCCATACAAGTATCTTTTGTTTGAGGACAACCACCAAGGCCATTTAATAAACTGCTTTGTATGGGTTTATAGATAGCCAGTTCTCTAATCCTGTCCCTTCCCTCCTTTTGAATATGTCACTTTTGTATTTCTAAAAAGTCCCTAGCAAGATTGACAGTATAAAGTTTACCAAGAAAAATTTTCCCATTGAAATGTTTTTATATAACTATATACTAATTTGAACATGGCATTGTAAAAAAATATATAAAAGTAATTTTCCTTTCTCTATATTTCTTATTTCGGCTTGGTTGATTCCAACCAGCCCATTCTTCAAGGTCTCTTACAAGCTTAGCAGGAATGAAGGTGGTTTAAAGAGACCTGTGGGTTTCTCCCTTCGGATATCAGACTGCTCAAATAATGGAGCCCAATACATTGGAACTTTCCAGAATGCCGTGCTGAGACAGTGAAAAGGCTGAGATTCCCCCCTCTCAGCTAAAGGGGGATCTAAGGTTTCCCATAGTCAGAAGCTTGTTAAACCATTTGCAGGATCAGATGTGAGAAGATGTTACTGATAGTTCCACATGCTGACCTGATCTGCTACACTCTATGTATATATGTATATATAATACCTTGTTATTAAGCCTGTATATCATGATAGGACTTAGAAGATGGACTGAGCATTAGGGGTTCACTGGACCGCCTTGTTCAATACGGCCACAGTGAATAAAGATTCTTTTTCTGCTTTTCTGTATTACTTGCTTGACTAATTGGCCTACTGCAGATCGGTAGGTTGAACCTTCCTTGTTAGGCAGGCACCACTGGATGCATGCTTTCACTCGAACAACCTCAATAACAGGTCAGTGTCAGTAAATTTTCCCACATAGCAAAACCTCACATATACCACTTGCTATCAGCTGGCAAGGGAGAAGGAATCAAATTATGGGTTACATCTTGAATTTGTTCATAAGGTGCTTAGCATGCGTGATCCAACCCAAAGTAAAACATGATCATGATAAAGGGAGGGTTAAAAATACAGGACTAATATACAAAACGTTTGAGCCAAAATAATCCCATGTATTTTCTAAAGGGTGCTGGTAGCTAAATTTTTAAAGTTTCAGTCTTAAAGAATTTTGTAAGACTAAGTTTTCTTGGTAAAAAGATGGTAAAGTCTGAAACCTCATGGATTGTGCTTATTATGAGAAACAGTTGTGATTATTAATAAGCTTAGCAGAATGCTTAGTGAAAAGAACAAGTTAAGGGTGGATATTAGCATTTTTGTTACTGGCATGTCATAAGATCTAGGTTCTCTGCGAGCTGTTCCCGTTTCCATAGCTGGCACTGAGCTATTTTTCACAATGACCTCCTGGCCATCCTTCAGGTCATGTACCAGGCCTGTGTACTACACCAGACATTATCCTAGGAACTGGACATGAGTGAGCCAGACATCTGTTTCCTCATCTTATGAAGCTTTTCATTTAGAAAAGAAAGTAGAAACAATACATTAGAGGGAATTTTAAATAATGATGGGTCCTATGATGGAAAGGCAAGAGATAAATGTTTTTGTATCTTTAAGGCTAAGTACGTCTTAGCAAGTTCAAGACCTTGTTTAGAAGGTGATATTTATGTGACCTGTGTTATGTGAGATGGGCTTTAGCACCCAGAGGACTGATGCTTGATTTCTGCGAGAAAAGAGAAAGAATGAAAGAATGAAGGCTGCGAAAGACTTTGTGTTGTATTGTGCTGTGTTTGTGTGCTTTGTGTGTGTGTGTATGTGGTGTGTGTGTGTGTGTGTGTGTGTGTGGTGTGTGTGTGTGTGTGTGTGTGTGTGTGGGGTGTGTGTGTGTGTGTGTGTGTGTGGGTGGTGTGTGTGTTTGGGCAGTGTGTATAGAACAGTTAGCATGAGAGACGATGAAAGACCCTAGGGTAGGGTAAGGCAGGCAGGGTCAAGGTTGGGAGAAAGGACTCTGTTTAAGTTGGGGAAGTAAGGTGTATGGCTCCTGAAGAAGGATATACAAGACTGCTCTTTGGCCTTTCTTGGTATATATGCATATACTCATGCACATCTGAATACATATACAAACAAAATAAACACAATATGAAATAAGAAATTCTAACTGACTAAACCAGCTTTTGCTGTGAAAACCTACAGTTTTTACTATACAGGGTCTATTGGATGATTCAATAATTTATAGTGGTAGAAACACGACTCCAAAACTGAGTGATCAAACGAGGAGGACTCACTTCTCCAGTCACCTCCCTTCATGTGGCTACATTCTCCTGTAGGTTGAGTTGGATAGCCTAAAGATCTGAGGTGGCTTAGCACTTGATGGTTTACCATCAGCTGATAATTCTATGAGTTTGATTTGGATTCATTCCACACGGCCTTCCCTTTTCTATATGCCAAATTAACTCCGTGACATGGTGGTCTCAAGGCAGTATTTCGAGAGGACAACAGCATAAACTAAGTGCTCAGATAAAGGGGGGACAATGAGGCTAGAGTATACGTGGGGTTTTTGCTGTCACAGTTCCTGGGAGTTCATATGTGCAGTGGCCCTATAGAGTCTGAAGGACACTGTTTCCTTGCCCACAGTAATATCTGAGCCTCTGAAGGAGATGTCATACAGATGTCCCATCAAGTTGTACCTTTTTAATCAATACAACATACCAATTCTCAGTATATTGAAAGGAGTGGAAATGAAACAAACCTTTGTGGTATAGTACACTTGACATAATGGTTCAAAAATACATTGGAAGCTGGTATACACTCTCATAGGTTTTAGTAGCTATTCTTGCGGTAATGTAGATGTTTCCAGTTATTGTTTTGGCTATCCTCTAGCCCACTGAAAGGAAAGCATCTATGAAGTAAGGACTAGATGTAGCCATCTGTGCATCCCCAGGGCCTACAACAGTGGGTGGCTGTTTCAGAGAAAACTTCAGACAACTATTACTGAATTAATGAACTAAAATGTAACAAAACTAATTAAGGGTGTTTTCTGCCTTGAGCACTGGAAAGTTTCCTAATTTTAAAATTTTATTTCTTGGGAGAAAATCTTTTCCAGAAACTTTCTCGTAGAAGAAAAAGCTAACATAGATAAAACAAATCAACATTGTTTTACTTGGAAAAATCAATAGTGATCATAAAAGCCAGTTATTACACAGTGATTTTGGGGGAAAAATGGCTTTTTTTTTGTTTTGGTATCCATGTCTCTAATACTACTTTGAAACCGGATATTGATGTCCCTACTCTTTTCTCTCTTCTTCCCTTCTCTCTCTCTTCCTTTTCTGTGTGTGTGTGTGTGTGTGTGTGTGTGTGTGTGTGTGTGTGTGTGTGTGAATATGCCTACACAATAGCATGTTTATTAGTTTGGGTGTATGTGGAAAGTTTTTATCTTCACCTTCCATTATGTTTCAGACAACGTCTCTAGTTTCTTAACAATGAATACTGTAGGATAGCTGGATGTGAAATTTTGGGACGTCTCCTACCTCTGCCATAGGACTGTTAGAAGACACAAAATTGTTTTATCACATATCACATCATGGGCTCTAGAAATCCAAACAAGTTAGGTCTTAAAATCTTTACAGTGAATGCTTCAGCTCCCGAGCCTGTTCCCTCAGCTTCAATAGCAGATTTATAATTTTTGATGAACTAGTCACACAATCATGAATCCCATCTGCGAAAGGCAAGTTGCTCTATTTAAACAATCCTCAATATAGAAGGTGAAGCTCCATGCTTCCTTACCAAGATTTTAACAGACTCTTCTTCTATAAGTGTATGTACATTTCAATTGTTATCTCCTTTCCTGATTTCCAGGATCTCTGAGGCATTGAGCCACCAACCAGGGAGCATACACCAGCTGATATGAGGTACCTGACATATACACCAGAGGCCTGCCGGGTCTGGCCTCAGTGAGAGAAGATGCACCTAATTCTTAAGAGACTTGAGGCCCCAGGGAATGGGAAGGTCTGGTGAGGTGAGGACATCCTCTTTAAGATGAAGTGGGTGGGTGGGAGGAGTTATGGGATAGGGGCCAGATTGGGAGGGAAATAAAGACTGGACTGTAAAAAGGATTAAACAACAACAAGAACAACGATATAGAGACAAAAAAGGGTCAAGTTCCATGGTATGATTCCATTGCTATACTTCCCCAAAGTTTCCCATAAACGGGATTGATAAATCTAAGACAGACAGACATTAAAGGGTCTGAATAACCAGTTGGTTTACCATTATTCCTCCTCTAGGGAAAAACGACATATAGTCATAAAAATTCACCCTGTTCTCTCTGGTGTGCCTCTGCAGTAGACTCGCATGTGTATACAGCACAGATCCCTAACAGGTTTGGATTTGGCAAACACAGGCTTATTCTCTACCTCCAAAGCAGTTCTATCTATTCCATATCAGTAGGAAAAGACTGAAGACTCAAGACAGTGTCAGGGCTCATACTCTTACAAAGACAGACAAAACATCGTTTCTCTTGATGCCTCAGCCTCTCTTGTCAGCACAATTGAGTTACAGTTTTAGGATGTGGATAGACATAGGATTGCAATTTCTTGAGTTCCCCTACTTCACTTAAGTACTCAACAAGACAAAAATATGTAAAGTCATACTTTCCGATTCCACTGGGATTGATTAAGTGAGTAGCTTTCTTCTCGAGCCCATATCTTATCTCATCTCACATTCTTTCCTGAAAGGGCCAAGAAATGTCATCTAATCAAGTTAGGGCTTTTATCCACGGGGACTTCTTATCAGAAATAAAACTCCTGCAATTCACATTTTTCCTCCTATTCAGGTTCTCCCAACCAATCAGAAAGTACAAATTATTAATTTGCATGGAAGAGGATAAAGAATCCTGAAGAGAGGCCACCCTTGATTCTTCAATGTGAGTTTCCACAGATAGCGATTCTGAGTCCCTATTTGTCGTTTTCTTGCTCTGTATGATCATGCTGAAAGTTCAAAGTGGGTTGAGGAACTACTAGTCCCTACACTGGTGTATCCTGAGCTTGAAAATAATTTTCGATGTTAAAAACACATCAACAAGAAAAGACCGTCTCTTCTCTAAGCGGCAGAAGCTAATGAAAGCATCTTGAAATGATCAACTGGTAGAGCTTCAAAGACGCAGCTACCCAACTCCTGTCAAAGTAGAACTGTTTCACAGTGAGGTCAGCAACAAGCAGTCCACACGTGTGATGCAAGACCATGGGAAATAATGGTTGAAACACCGACTAGATTATCTTTAGGAAATATAAAGGCGTGTAAAAGGGTGTCCCGTACTATCAGCCCCTTGAGGAACTGGAATAAACACAAAGTAATTATATCCTTAGAGATGAAATGCAATTAGTTGCCCCCCTGAGACAGCCCTTGTTTTGATGTAAGAGTGAAGAATGGGTGTTACTGATATTTCAAAAGGAAATCTCTCTAGAAGTGGGCTGCAATAAAATCTGACATATAGATTAAAAAGACAGTTAAATATTAATGGAGCCAAACCCACTTACAAATCAAACGCTGAGGAAAGGAAACATTTTTTTTTCAGGGAAAGTTAGTTTCACTCCTCACGTTCTACTCTAAAAAAACAAATCTGTTTGTGCATACTAAGCATCACGTTTTGAATAACATGAACCTGACCTTTGCAAAGCAAGCTGGTTCCTAAATAATGTATAACTGTGATATTTCCGAAGTTCCAAGAAACCCAGAGAAAATCTTGGATGAGAATTTAAATGGAAAGTGACAAATGTTTTTCTCTGATAAGTTTTTCGTGGGTTCACTTGGGGTCCCGTGCATAGATGCATTTAAGGACAGGCTGTACAGTTAATGTACAATCATAGATAATAGGAGGTTATGGGTTTACAGCTAATGGAAATAGCATGCAAGATAAATATGCACAACACTTTGATAGTAAACATATTTTATTATAAAACAGAACAGTCCTAACAGATTTTTGATAAAACTCAATGCTAATTTATAGGAAAAAATATAAAATTTTTAAAGAAGAAAGAGATGTAAATAGCAATCTCAGCACCACAGAATATGGCCAATTACAAATAAAATAGATTTTAAGTATAATTTAAATAATTGCAATGCAAATATAATTTAAATATAACTCTGGACCTAAAGCATTTACAAATCAGAATGTTCTTTGAGAAGGCTTAGGGTAAAAAGACCACAAAGGAATGTGATTGGTTTCTTTTGTGTTTAAAAATAAATACCCTTGGGAGTATTCAAATCCTTGTCCTTGCCAGTGGCTAAACATGCCCTAATAGTTTATGGACTCTAATCCCTGATCTGGTTTCTAAAAGATTAGGGTTACATCTTCAGAGAGGGTGAGAGAATGTCAAAAAAGGCTCAGGAAAAAGGACTTCTTGTGGTTAAGAAAATTTTAGCCTGGGTAGAGATCTAACATTTCAGTTGTCCTGGGAAAGCTGAGGAAGGCAGACTTGACTTAAGCCAGGGTACAGAGATGGGCAGTCCTTCATTTTTTAATGAGATACTGTATTTTTTTTTTTTTTTCGTAGAATCCCAAGTCTCAGTGTGATAGATAGTAAAGAGGTTTGGAAGTTAAGTTCTCCTTTTCATCAGTCTTCTTTGAAAACGTATTTCTCTAGCACTCTGGGCTCTGCCAAGATTTTGGGGTTCCTCCAAGGCTATGACCTGTATACCTACTTAAAAGGCATGGTTTTCTTTTCTTCTTTCCTTCTTCCTTCTGGTAGATCCTGGCAGCTGCTGAGACCTACGGCTTGCTTACTATGTCTTTTGTTCCTTGTGTTTTGTTTTTTGTTTGTTTTTATAAAACCCTAACAAGATTGTCATTGATTTTTTAAAATATATTTTTTTCCATTTTTTATTGAATGACACTTTCATCAAAATATAATTCATATTTCAAACATTAATGGGTTTGAGTATGTTCATAATTAGGCAACTGTTTAATGATCACCACATCATTTTAAGAATATCTGTATTATTCTTCTAAAACCCTTTGTCTGAAAGTAGTCATGGTCTCTTTCTTAGTCCAGCTCCCCACCCTCCCCAACTCACTTCCTGTTTGAGTTGATTAATTAATTCAATCTGGAGAATTCAAAGAATTGGGGAGCATCTGATTCATGGTGGTTCACAACAGAGTCTCCTTCCTTAGCACGCTTTACAGCATATATCATGATTTCATAAGTTGAATGTTGTATTTGTATATTGTACATATAAGTAAATTCTACAGAGTAATAATCATTACCAAGATAATTATTAGAGTCCAGTTACTGTCCTGTATTGAGCCTCTTGAATGCCAATGCCCTACAGAGCATATTTTGGAAAAGGCTGACCTTGACTACTATAAATATTGCAAACATCTTCTAAAGAAACTTTGAAAAATGTTTTATTTCAGCTTTCAAAGCATAAATCACAGAGTCCATTAAAATATTCAAGCGTTGATGAGGTCCTGGAATATTTATGCTAAGGGCTCCTTCCTCAGGGCTGGTTAGCTTTGGGGTACTTCTCTGTGGTAAGCACATATTCAGCAGGAGACTAAGGAGAATGAAGTCAGACTTGATACATTCCTTTGTTGTTTGATGTTGAGAATGAACCAGAGATATCAGAGCTCTTTCGAGTTAGCTAAAGAAAAGTATTATGGCTGTCAGAGCAACAGAGGTGAAACATTTAATTTTCCTTGTACCCTCGTCTTCTCAGCTATACAATTAAAATATGTAAACCTATCAGACAGCATAGGCAATGTTCAAACAATTAGGTACTCAAATCATTATTAGGGTGAATACTATGTAGATGACCTTAAGACACACTTCAGCAAAGGCTCCTTTATTCCTCATATACAATGGGATTAGATTATCTCTTACTAATAGTTTTTCTCAGACACAAGGGGCTTTGGTCTTGTTTAACTCCAGTTCATATTTGTCATTGTGATATTTCTCAAAGTGCATTCCAGTGCTTTGTTCGTTGCAACTGCATAGTTTATTATTAGCACTGGTAAGAACATGGAGATGGGGACGATCCCACAAATAAAATCATTTAATACTATCTCAATTTAACCTTAGAGTTTCAGACGACCTCGGGGTTTTATATGTACCTTGTTAATTTGCTGGATTCCATAGTTTTAATTGCCTGGATAGATGTCAATTAATAGCAGGACTAAGACAGGCCTGCAGCAGTACATGTCTACCAGACAACATTGCCCTAGATTCTTAAAAGCACAGCACATTTATCCAGAATAAAATATCCCTACTATCTAAGGTGAACACATGCTGCTTATTTTGTATAGTTTGCAGCTTTATCTCTGCACACATGAAATATTTGTTTGATGTCTCTGTACAACTGAATTTGCCACCCCCTGTATTAGCACATCTTTCCTGCATATGTCCTTGTAGACTTATAATGCTATTTCTTTTTTTTAAAAAAATTGTTTTGAGTGTGCAACTATAGTTTTGTTATCTTTTAGATTCTATCTGTTAGACTTTAAAAAGTCTGCAGGTACTCTGGCTTTATAGTTTTCAAGATGCCTGATGCTTTCAACTGAACTGGGGTCACTGCTTGGACAAACTGCTCACAAAGAAGCCAATGGGGGAGGGTGGGGAGGGAACACCCATAAGAAGGGGGAGGAAGGGGATGTTTGCAAACCGGAAAGAGAATAACACTAAATGTACATAAGAAATACTCAAGTTAATAAAAAAAAAAAAAAAAAAAAAAAAAAAAAGAAATGCAAATGTCTCTGGCTCTGAAGAGAGAGCGATTTGCCAAAGCCCAGTGACTCTGTCAAATTGTCATGCTAGATTTTAAAAGTCAATAAATGACAAATAGAATTTAGCAAATAGAAATAAAATTTCACATATAAGCAGTGGATGAAAAAAATGGAACTCTTCGGACCATCCCTGACCAGACCGAGTTCTCTGCACTGACCAAGATCAGTGTTCGGTGAAATTCTTATGTTGCTATGAATAATGTTTCATCAAAAGGTTATGCACTGTAAGCATGAGTTCACATGCCAGCAAATCTAAACAAAACTACCAAGTACTTGTTTATGTTAAATCTGAACTTGATATTAGAAGAAAGTATAGGGGATTAAAAAATGAAAAAAAATGGCTTTAAGCATGATTTCAAAAGATGCCATGTCATTTATCATGAAGGTTGAACATAACAACCTCAATATGGGCTTTGGTGGTGGCTGGAATATCCTATAGACTTTCCTCTCCTCTATTTCTAAGACAGCTCTCATAAAACTATACTTTCCACAAAAGAGACTCAAATAACTTAAAGAACGAGACTACCTTTAGCAGCCAATTCACCAATATCATTTTACTTTGAAACCCAATGTAAGCAATATGACCTGGGGTACTAGTTCTGCTTTGTATCTGTGTTACACAAAAAGTCTTTGAGCAAATATTTTGATGAATTTGTAATTATCTTCTGTATTCAGTTCTTAGCCTACTGGCTCTTATCACAATGAAAGACTAGGAAACTTTGCTATTAAAAAGGGGTAGACCTAAAGGGAAGTGAAGTAATGTGGGGAGGTACTTTTCTTCATCTACAAGGCTTAATCTCTCACCTCAAATTAAAGTAGCATAACCCAGATTATGAGTTAAGATTAAGCATGATATCTGTTGGTTTGATGACACATTTCGGCAGTTTAAAGCGCACACTGCTCTTACAGTGGACATGGGTTTAGTTCCCAACACACAGATGGTGGCTTACAACCATCTGTCCCTACAGTTCCTGGGGTTCTCTCGCCTGGGGTTCTACCCTCCAATAGCATTGTATGAATGGGCTGCACATACATAAAGTACATACAGGTAAAACACACACTAAATCTAAGAAAACTCAGTATCTTCTACTTTATTTTTTCCTTTTTTGGAGGGATTTTTATTGATTATTTTATTCATTTATATTTCAAATGTTATCCCCCTTCCAAGTTTCTCCTCTATAAGCCACCTATTTCTTCACCTACACTACTTTATCTATGAGGGTGCTCCCCCAACCTCCCACACACTCCTGCCTCAGCATCCTAGCATTCCCCTACCCAGGGTTATTGAGCCTCCATAGAACCAAGGGGCTCCAACCACCCACAGCGATGCTAGAGAAGGCCATTCTCTGCTACATATCCAGCTGGAGCCATGGGTCCCCCCCATGTGTACTCTTTGGTTGGCGGTTCAAACCCTGGGAGCTTTGAGGAGTCTAGTTGGTTGAGATTGTTGTTCTTCCTATGGGGTTGCAAACCTCTTCGGCTCCTACAGTCCTTTTTCTAAGTCCTCCATTGTGGTCCCTATGCTCATTCCAATGGTTGGCTGCATACATCCTCATGTGTGTTGGCCTGGCTCTGGCAGAGCCTCTCAGGGGACAACTATAGCAGGCTCCTGTCAGTAAGCACCTTCTGGCATCAGCAATAGTGTCTGGGTTTGGTGTTTGCAGATGGGATGGATCACTAGGTGGGGCAGTCTCTGAATGGCCTTTCCTTCAGTCTTTGCTCCACTCTTTGTCCCTACATTTCCTTTTGACAGGAAAAATTCTGGATTAATAATTTTGAGATAGATGGGTGGCCCCATCCCTGAATTGGGGGCCATGCCTATCCACTGGATAGAGTCTCTACAGGTTCTATCTCCCCTTTGCTGGGTATTTCTCTTAATGTCCTCCCTGGTGGGTCATGGTAACCTCTTGGGTCCCTGGCATCTGGGACTTTCTAGTGGCTACCCCTAGATCCCCCTCCCCCACTGCTACACACCTACTGGTTCACCGTTTTAGAATTCAGTAAAACTAGGTGATGCACATATGAATGAGGTCATATAATGACAACACAACTGTACACGGGAGAGGCTCTGAAAGTAACTTCCAAACCCTTAGCAAACTACCCAGCTTTCCTTAGCTCTCCCTTCCCTCCTCTGAAAAAGCTATGGTGAATAGTACCTGCTTTCATATTCATGCTCTGCAACCATAGAATTAAATCAGGCAATCACTCAGCCCAGTTTCTATATGCCAATTAGCATGTCATAACAAGGTACCACTATTGCTACTGTGGCTCACATATTCTCAAAAGTTTTGAGTCTTAGAAAGAAATATAGTAACTCGACAATGCTATTTTCTGCCTATAGAATGTTCCTGTAACTGAGCTGTTGCTGTTTTATTTCATTTGCTTTTGCTAAATTTCATAAAAACATAGGTCAAAAATTTATGATATTTTTCCTCCTAAACAACCCCCCTCTCTTTTTTGCCTTTGTAGAATTCTCTGCATTTGAAACCAGCCACCACACCATGCCATTTGGAATGTCTCTCTTGCCTAAGCCATAGAACCATACATACACTATCCAGTGCATGAATCATCCATCTGCACATACACGGCATGCTAACCAAATATGTAGGTTTACAAAGTGCATATTTAGGGGAAAAACTAATTTACTTCCTGTGCTTTCTATAGTTCCATCTTGTTTTCACACAGCTGATCCAAATTTCAATTCACAAAAGCAAAACCTCCTTAGAACCAAAATAAATACTAATCTTAAATTCAATGTACCCTGACAGCAAATAAGTTTGGCATGCTTACTTCAGCATGAATAAAAAGCCCGTAAGGAGACTCCCACATAAGAGTGTGTTTATAGGTTCCATAGCTCACTGGAGAGATTGATGTAATAAACCTACAATAAAGAGCATGCTATAGATTTCTCTAGTGTTTCTTATCAAATAGCCTATATTATCTTGGATTGTGTATTCCGCTTAAAATGAGTTTTCAATAAGTATCTCAAAAGTAGAGGTCGATTTCGCTTCATTTTCTGACATTCAAGAACGTTTGCAGGTATCTCCGCCCCTAGAGTCTAACGCATGCTTGTCTTGTCAAGTAGTCTGAGACATTAACCTACATATTTATTTTTAGTTCTTAACAATACTCCATACAGCTACAGTCTGCTGCCCTATAATACAATTTGTTTTCATTTTCAAATTGCTGCTGGTGAAATAGTTCAGATCACATCAAACCACCACAACCTTAAACTATTTTTCATCCCGTCTAGGTTTGTCTGAGAGTTTGCTCATTGGTATTTGGAAGTATCTGAACAGAACTCCCAAGGATCCCTTCTTCTGACCTTTGAAATAAACCACTGAGGTAAAGATCTGGCTATGTTTCTACTGCAGGAAAAGTAAACATGGCGGATACATTGTAAATAGGCCACTAAAATGAGTACAGACTTAAGGTTACATGTCACCAGTGAACTTCATTTGCCCCTTAGCTATCCAGATCTATGTATGTATTTTATAACTTAAATGTCATTACTTGCAAATTTAAAACATTAATTTGGCCAACAATGAGCTTTCTTCTTTCTATTTATGTACCATGTTGCTAGTGCAAGTAATTTAGTTTCCCCATTTGGTAAACTTCAAGTATTTGCAAACTAAATTAAAGAAATACCTTGAAAGCCAAAGTCAAAAGAACCTTGGTATAACTACATATGTATTTCATGAACAATTTCTGTCAAAAAGAAATATTAGACCTACTTAAGGCTAGAATATTCATGTTCAAACTTATAAAGATCTTAGAGAAACCTGTCTTTTTCTGTATTATAATGATATATATTATACAAGAATGTTGTTTTTCTTCTGTTAGAACCAATGCCCACTCTAATAATGGTGCCTGCTTTTCATGGCTAATCCTTGGAAGTTACTTTCTAAGTGGAGCATAGAACAGAAACAGAAATGAGGCCATTAGGTGAATATGGGAGAGCACAGATAAGCCATTAAACCAGTGTCAATGGCCTCAATTCAACTTTCATGAGAACAGCATAGAATTTCTCACTATTAGTCTCATTCTGACAAAGGTGCGGGGCCCAAAGCACGAAGGAGACAGCTTGTCAGGGTAAGCGTTAAAAATAGAAGAACTAGCACACACACTGAGTGATGCAACAGTGCATGAAAAATCCTTTAATAGACAGGAGTTTGCTTTGTAGTTACAGCTGTGACTCTCCCTAGTGTCACATCCCTGAACTCTCTTTAGAGCTATGATTCAAGAGGCAATACAAGTCCCTCATTAAGGGAAGAGGAAGAAACATGCAAAATATTTTCTAGGTTATTTGGTGTGCCAAGATTTATGTCACTTATATAGTATGACTTTTTTTTTTTGAGAGAAAATGACCATGGATGACTTTTTACCTTGGATCCTTGGATAAACATACAATTTCTGCAAACAAACAAACAAACAAACAAACACCCATGGTATACAGGAAATGGATGTCTTAAGCTTATCTAATTTCTGAGACACATTCAGCTATAGATTTCTACATGTTCTGGAATGCATTGCTCCATGTCAAATATTGCTAGATCAAGTTCCTCTTTAAGTAGCGTGGGTGGAGCTGTGAGTATGGCGGAGGCAGAGAAATGAACCATAGAGAGGTGTCAATGAAAGCTCAGCTCAGCCTGACTTAGTTGATCTGGATCAAATTTTTAGAGTCTGATGCAAGGCGGTTTATTGCCAGCATATTTAAATGCAGTACAACTTGGGAAATTGTTTCCTTGTATAATACATCCACTGGTGCATAATGAGGCATACCTACATCGAAACTTGACTCAAAGTACATGCCATTTCTTGCAAGAAGATAAGTTCAATAGATAGGTACATCCATTAGTTTAAGGGTCTAATGAAGGATCTGGCATGGTCTTGGTCATATGGACAGCACTGAGGTCATTTGGGTTATTAGCCAACCTTGGTCCTGGTTCAGGGAGTTCCAGGGAGCCCCTGGCTTTATAGATAATGTTAGGATCTTAGACTATTAGTTACCTCTAGTCCTGATTGTATGTTTGATGTGGCCTGGGCCAATAGATAAAACAGATCACCAGGCTATTAATCATCTCTACTTCCCAGTGCAGTGTGAAGAAACAGGCTTTACATCTGTGCCTTTGAAAACACAACTCTGCATATATAACATTCCTGGTTTCCCTAGTGATCTGTGGGCTCAAGGACCTTAGTGCTCCCAATAAAGTAGGTTATAAGACTCAGCTTTCTGTATAGATAAAGAGAAGCAGATAGTCTTATGACTCAGACCTTATGTAAACCTTTAGATTCCTGTCCTTTCTAACCTAATCAATAGGTTTTGTTGTGGTTTCTTAGTGTTATAAACTGATAGGAAGGCGTCTGGTGCAAAGTAATTACATAGATAATCTTATACTTAATCATATCTTCTTTCCAAATATTTTTGATTTTAAAACAAAGACACACACACACACACACACACACACACACACACACACACACACACACACACACACACACGACCTTGGGGGGGGGGTTCAATATTTTCAATAAGCCAAGTTTTGAGAAAGCCTAACAACACATCATCTAATTCCCAGAATTACTAATCTTACCCTAGTATCCTTAGGACATTAAGAAAAAGTTTGCAACAATGCTTGCAAGGAAATGGAGTATGCCATATGGTAAACATTGCAATACCCACAATCACCAAAAAATATGGTTTTGACATTAATCAAAATGAGACATTTGCTTTCCGGAGACTAATAAACCATGTGGTATACAAGTCATCTGGTTTTGATGTTTTCTTAGGAAATTCTTTCAACAATTTACAAACATCCTGGCCATGGTAAGATGCACCTGAGTGAAGGTGGCAAAGAGCTCTGTTTTCAGTGCTATCCTAAATCCCATTAGGATGCCTATACCTAGGAGCTTTGCACCAGAGGAAGGGGAGAAAGCCCATCTATACCCATAAGGACACAGACTAATAGCTTTGAAAAAGGAAAGGAGGCACTGGGTAAATTAGGAAACACAAATCCTATCATCAGGTTCATTTCATTCACCAAGGGCAACGGAACAGAAACAAAGCAAACAGCAGCGAAAAACCACCTCTAACTTCTACTTCCTATTAAGGACTCTATTCCCTAACTTCTTGTTTTCCAGCTTCTATCCAGCCCTTTGGAACCACTTATAACTCAGAAACACATAAATCAAAACCCCACCCTTGTGTTGTTGCAGAGAATCTGGCCACTTGGCCCCTGCGAAAACAAAACTCTTAAACAATTACAAGTCGGCTCGCCCCATGTCCATTACACTCACATCATTTTCAAGAAGTCACTGAAGGGAAATGGAAGAAAGAAAAGGAGTGGAAACTGTCTTGGTTCCAATTCTAAAACAGTAAAGGAGAAATAAACCAGGAGATGTTATAGGCATAGAAAGGGTACGAAAAAGAGACCTTATCAGGCTAAAGTCGTCAGATGTTCTTGAGTGAAATACAGCAGGTTTTGTGAAGTAATGGTCAGGACAATGAAAAGCTATTCTCTGATGCATCAATTACTATCCCTGACAATTCAGGTAATTAACTTGGTTTTCCCTTTTGAACTTCATTTTCCACATTTGACACTTTTCTCATTTTCCTGTGGCCCTGTGATCTACTTATGGAAAAGAACTTAACCATTCATTAATTAATAGATAGCAGCAAATGCATAATTATTAATGAAATTAATCTTATACATGAACGAAAAATCGAGAACATATTTACTGAGCCTTAAAGCAGTTGTCGAATACAAGCAAGCAATATCTGACGATTAAAAAGCCTTTACTTTTAAAGGGTGATTTATAGTTTAGGAAAAAGCTTTCCTATGTGGTACTTCACTGAAGTTTTAAAGTCTTCTTTAAAATACTACGGAGAGCTGATTTACAACCCACATAAGAAAATTAGCTTCATTAATTTATAGCCACAATTCATTTTCCACTGAAAAAACAGTTTTGCCCAGCACGAGCACCAACCTCGACTGTGACTTGGCTCAGAACTAGTTTCTAAAAATAGCAAGCTTTAGCATTGCCAAAAATGAAATTAAGCTTCGAAGGACAAGGGTGTAGTAGAAATGGTCAGAGGGGTAAACTGTATGTCAAGAAGGAAACAGCGACGCGGAAGATCCCCGAAGGACTTAGACATTGGACAAGATAGATAAGACAGTAAGTGTCCAATTTTAAAAGCATTCTCGAATCAAAATACTTTGATTTGTACCACTAGATAGGCCTTTCCACTCTCAGGGAATCTGCTCGATTTCTCATAATCTGCTCAATTTCTCTTAATGGCTTTTACAAAAATGTCTGTCTAGACATGGTAGCTCATCCCCGAGAAAGTCTTTTCTTTCGTCTCCTCTGTCTCACCGACCCACACTGTGGTGGAGCTGGTTGGGTACCACATCTTATCTTAGCTGTGTAGCAACCTGTGTTCATTTGACTCAAGGTTAGTGTAGCAAGATAAAGAGTGCTTATTTAGATCAGACCATGTGGAAGACACCATCTTGTTGGGACACTTTTTTGGTCATATAGTAGAGGCACTTATTGTGAATGAATATGCAATGAGATTAGATTTTCCCTTCCCACTCTCAACTTTTAGTGCTTTGGATCAGGCTACCTAATGAAGCCAAAAAAGGGCTAGGCTTTTGTTCTGTACAATATCCAGGATGTTGGCTAAGAAAGGCTAATTTTATAAGTGGGAAAGGTGTTCATCTAGTGGGTTCAATGGGAACATGATAGAACTGTGTGACGTACAATGTGTCAAGGTAGCCTTGGTAAAGAAGTTCTATCTAAGGAGGTGGACGTCCTAAAGTAATTAAAGAGGACTTAACATGGAAGCCACAGTTACCACAGACAAATGAATGAAATGGTATTTCCATCCTAAGGTCTCTCCTGGGCTGCTCTGTTCCTTCCTCAAGTTAAAATGCCAATGAACTGGTAAAGGTTGGCAAATATATGTAGTTTTGTTGGAAGTTACACATAAGATACAAACATCCCAAATAAAGCAAGTGACATTAGCACAACGTTTAAATGCCGGTTCCCAAGGCATAGTGGCATTTGACAGAGCAAACTCTCCAAGGCATTTGTTCTGTAGTTGTTACAGCACATCCAGCTGATGTCCAGGGAGGCTGTGTGGGGGCATAATAATTTGTATGTCAACTGAAAATGACAGTTTCTTTAAAATATAGGATAAAACACCCCGTGTCTAATTGTGAGTTCATTGCTTTTTAACAAGAAAGTTAATGTCTTTCCTAAAGTGACCACTAGAAGCCATTTAGTATTAATAACCATAAACTAACAATAATCATAAAATAGAAAAAAAGAATCAAAATTGCCATTTCAGTATCAGAGACAGATGGTATCCTTATAGCAATTTAGAGTTTGCTAAATTATTTCTCCTCTGCTGGCTTAGCTTACATACTTCTGTTCATGAGACTGGGTTCCCTTTCACAGATAAAAGTGGTGGAGGAAAAGCGACTTGCCAGAGTAGCACAATGCATATGTGTACATTCTTTTTTAATCTTTATTAACTTGAGTATTTCTTATTTACATGTGTACATTCTTAAAGATTTATTTAACTTACGTGCCTGAGTGCTTTACCTGTATGCATACGTGTGTAACTTGAGCATACCTGATGCCATCAGAGGTAGGAAGAAGGCATTTATTCTCCTGAGATGTGACTTACAGAAGGCTCTAAGTCACCAAAAGGATGCTGGGAATTGAACACAGGTCTTCTGCAAGAGATTTAACTGTTTAACTGTTGCGCCAACATTCCAGTCCCAACATATTTGTTTATTTTTGTAAGTAACAAATCTGGCTAGGAATCTTTGCATGAAGATATAGTATTTTTCTTAGAGACCTAAAAACTAAATGATAGGCTAAAATTCTAATGGAAAAATGAAATCAGTTTATGACTTCAAAAGACAGAAAAATGATACAGAAAAATGGGTGACTTTTTTTTTAAAAGATGTCTTCTAAGTACTATGGGGAAATATGTATGTTTTCCATCCTGATCATCAATTCCTAACTCTGAGCTTCTGAACATCTTGTGTATACACAGAAAATTCAGTCATAGGTTATGTATTGAGTTGTTTCCCAACTCCAAATAAAAATTTTAAATTCCCAACTCCCACAAATTCTAAATTTGTATCAGAAGGTACAGCCTTTGAAAGGGTAATTAACATAAATGATCCCCTCTGGATACATCCCAATCCATTCTCACTGGTGGCTTTATGAGAAGGAGGAATTTAAACATTCTCATAGTAAAGACCATGCCAGGACACAGTAAGCCTTGGAACAACTGTAAGTTACTAAGAGAAACCTCTTAAGTCACTCGAATTGTTCACAACTTGAACTTGGGACCTATAGCCTATTGGACTTTGAGGAAACAAATACCTACTGTTTAAATCACTAAAACCATGCTATTCTATTGTAGCAGCTCTGGCAAACAGCAGACCCAGAACTAGATCTTGATACATTGCTAAACACATATTTTGAATATAACAATAAATGGGCTGGGAATATAGTTTAGTGGGTATAGAACTTTACAAACAGGCACAAAGCCCCAGGTTCAATTCTCAACATACCGTAGACTAAGTATAGTGGTACAAACCTGTAATCCCAATACTCCAGAAGTTGATGCAGGAATATGTGAAACTAAAGGTCACCTTTAGCTATGGAGTGAGTCTGAGGTTACTCTAAGCTATACATTACCATGTCTCAATGCAACAACAACAACAACAACAACAACAACAACAACAAGCAACAAAATGAATAAACAAAAAACAATGATAACCTTGGGTAACATGTATTACATGCTATGGGAATAGTCCAAATATCTAACATGTACTAACCATTCGTCCTGAGTCCAATTTTATGAAGTAAAATAAAGGATGATTACTAATTAGGTGGAAATCAAAGACAGAGGCAGAAAATGGATAATTAACCTGCACATATAGCCTAGCTAACATTTGAATCTCGAGTCAGCAATAAAATAGTAAATATCCACTCATAAATATTCACCAGCCTTAATAAAATATTATTGAGTCTTACAAGATGAGTATTAATTTTCAAACTGCTCATGAGCAGATCTAAGTGCTAAGAATTGTCATATAATAACATGGACAAATATGCTATGTAAATGTTGCTGTATTACTTAGGAAAGAATCACAAAACACACTGTATAAGTCAAATACAGGCAAAATTAAATACATATGTATATATTTATATACATATATATTCAATACTTTGTTGAGCTACTGTTGGTTAAATCTACATATATGGGACATGTGAATAAACCCAATTGAGTAGAATTTCTTATGTGAAATCACAGTAACTCCCAATGGTGCAATACCTTTTCTTTAAACTCTTGCTTCACATTCACCCAGATTTCTATTTTCTTATTCTCTTTACATTTCTATAGTGATAAACTGCCATCTCTTCACAGATGCAATCTCAGAATAAAAATAAACCATTTGAGAAGAAATAACATATTCACACACACACATTCATACACAGACACATACACACAGAGATACACACAGACATATACACAGAGACACACACACACACACTCACACACACAGACACACAGACACACACATAATTAGAGGCAAGAAGTGGTTTTTCAAAATGCTATCTCAAGTCAGGAACAAAGAGTAAATTTCAACTCTGTGTGTTTTGGTTAAGGGCATTTTTGAGTGAAGTATTTTACCAATTCCCAGTTGGTTTTGTAAAGAATGCTGGGGACCAATTTCTAAATGGAACATCTTGAACAAATTACAGCAAAAAGAAAATTTGAGGCCTTGATAATTTAAGTGTTATTTTTACTACTAATGTGAATTCAACCCTAGCAAATTAAAACAGGAAGAATTAATTGGATATGCAAATGAGATTATTCAGTATATAAATCTAATTACATACCAATTTGCTTTAACAGCATGAAAAAAGAATAAATTGTTCTATGTAAATTGATTGTCTTAAATAACCACCTGTATCTCAACAAGAAAAATAAATGATCTTAGAAAAGCTATATTGTAAGTGAAGATGACTAAGTTAATAACATAATGGTTTTCACAGGTCTTGCCACAGAAACTTCTTTACAATGAAATTTGCTTAGATGTAATGTATAGTAGGGTATTGTCATGTGTCTAGAGCATAAGGTAATAACATTAGAAGTTAGTGCTTCTACCCCCAAGATCACAATAGATTGATTGATAAGATATGTTGAATTCTCAAACACAAAATTATTTCACACTGACGAGACTTGAAGTCTGAGCACTTTTCCATTCTGAAAAATAAGAAAGGGAAATGGGGAAAGTGTTCCAGTCTTCACTAATCTGGCTGTGGCCCTTCAGTCTACTTAATCAACTGCTTTCAGTACAATCAAGCAGCCCCTATTTACACCCCCTTTTGAAATGATTTTTCTTGCCACTTAGTTTAGGAAAATGGGTTTTGAATACTTAACAGGAAAAGAAGGCATTAATGTATTAAGCCTGTGCTTTGGGAACAAGCAGGCTGATAGGAGGTGTTTGCAAAACACAGCATAAGAGATTAGTGACTTTCCTTGACACAGATAAAGTCATTGTGTTTACCTCTGCAGAACCAACATACAGTGCAGAATCACCCTTCAGCCCAAACAAATCTTCTCCTTATGGATTCAGCAATAAATTCTATCTGCTTCTAAAGACTTTAAGACAGATAACCCAAATTATCAAATATCCTTGCATCTGTGACTTGCCTGTGCACAAACCATGGAGTATAGGGTGAGTCAAATTCATGACCTCATTTAATTTCTCCATGATCCTGACCTCCTAGGTTAGCCAAGGGTATTTTGTAGAAGACGACAAGAAAAGCATGCATAAGTATTGAATGGATGAGGACAAACAGACAGATTATGCACATGATCCATGCACTCTTTCTTTCCCCTTGAGCTCACTGCAAGAGTTGAGAAAATAATTAGCTCGGCAGCTTGCAATAATGATAACCTTGATCCAGGCAAAATTTTTCTTGTACCTTTTTCTGAGAACCAGTGTTACTGAACTACTTCTCAATCTCCAGGGAATGCATCAACAATGACAGCTGGCATTGTTGTTGAGAGCATCTTGGACACACTCCCTTTTCTTGGGGGAGATCATTAGAATTTACCTTTAGGGTTTTTAACCTGCTATCTCCTAGGAGACACCCAGGCAGGAAGGAGTATAAGCCTGGGTATGGGATACAAGGAAAGATGTCCTGGGTCTACATTGTGATCTCAGACTATTGTACTGATCAGGCTAGCGTGCTGTCAAGCATCAAAGTCCTTGACAGTATCTTGGGATGCATCTAATAGTTACATACAGAACATTGTGTTCTTAATCTGTGTAAAATGGAAGGCACTACCATTATTCAGATACCAAGAGAAAATAAGTTTATGTAAAGTGAGTGGATTTGAATGAAAGGGGGAAAAGTGGCTCTGAGAAAAGATCCCCAAACTATAGTGTATCCTTTGACATGTTCATAAAGAATGCATGTGACCTCAGACACAGATAACTGAGGCATTGTTAACAGGGAAGTTAAAGAGACATGTGACCTCACTTTACTTTTTGGTCTGTAGCTCCTGACATATAAAACAAAATGGAAACAGCCTTTTTCACTCATTTCCTAGCTCTCAGCACTGTCTGAAATGACGTTATTGATCTATTTTTTTGTTTACTGTCCGTCTTCTCTAGCTGACCGGAAAGTAAGCATGCATTGCTGGTGATTTCGATACTATCGTGCTAGTTGCCACTCCAGGAACTCTAGAAATGATTAGAAGGTGGGCAAATGCACAGATTATACTGAAGAACACAGTTCTACCACAGCTTTCTATGTGCAGAAGACTATGATGTCACTTGAAAGGGAAAGCGATTAGTAGACTGTGACACACAGGACCCTCTGAAGAAGAAGAAACAGTTCAGACTGCTTTGCTGAAACCTTGCCTCATGAGGGGTGTTATTTCAACTGATTAGAGATATCAATACAACAAACTTATATCTGTACCATGAGTAACATCTACGGCTACCGCCATACAATCAATCTGATAACCCATTTCAAACTTCACTGCAAGCCACAAGACCACAGTCTGTTTATGGGGGCAGAGATGAAGTTACAGCAAATGGAGTTGGATAGAGAATGAATAGGAAGAACAAAGAAAAAAGAGAAAAAAATCATCTTTACCTTTTATGTGTAGAAATAAATATATGTGGGTGTTCTGAGAGGATAAGACAAGTGGGGAAGAAGATTTACTAAGTATAGAAGTGCCACATATCAGATTTGGCCATAATATAAAGAAACAGAAGAAATGTATACTCATAGATATTCCCACATGCACATACATATACAAAAATATGTTCAGGTGGGAGAGCGAGGCAATGAAGAGCAGAAATATACAATCCATGTACTTCATTTGAAAATGAGAATTTCTTCACTTTCCAAGCTCTCATGAAATATTTTGAGATGCACCAAGTTAGGGTGTGAAAGGAGTATAGATAGAATTAAATATATTATTCAACATAATACAAATACAGCTTGCAATCTGACTAGCTTTAAAAGTCCCATCTGCTGATATAAGCTATGATAGAACCGGAGATTCTAAATACTTTTCATTGCTGGGAGTTTTATAAGCTCAGGCAACTCAGCAAAGAACAAATTTTAATGTATTCAGCCCCCAGAACACCAAATTATATTGTTATTAACTGTTTTATAATGTTTTGCCAGTATGACAAGGTACTTAAAGTAACCATATATAACTATGTTTATGAACTAGGGCCACACTGAAGTTGGTGTCCAAGCAAACCAACAGAAAGAGAAAATGCATTAATCAATTTCAATAGCAAGATTGGCATTGCTGGAAATATTGGACAGAAGAGTGATGAATTCGATCCTCTTCAGAGACTTTATTTGTACATTTGACTTTGTTGGGTTTGTTTAATGGTACAATTTACTATAGTTAACAACCACAACAACAACAACAACAACAAAAGGAAAATAACAATAAAACCACTTGAGGTTTAAATGCAAAGCTTGAATTTTGGAGATTTTAAGTGTTTTCCTGCTCTCATACCCTGGTGAAAATGTGACTAATCACATTGTCAAGGTAGCAATAACAGAACAAAGAAAGATCACTCCATATCTATTTAAAGAAAAATTCAATAAGGATTTAAATATATGCCTTACTCAAAATAACTGTCATAACTAATGAACTGATTTGGCAGTGGCTGAGTTCAAGGCAATACTTAGTTTCTTATTTCACTAAAATTTTGATGCACTTAAAAAGTTTGATGAAATTGTGCATCATATTAATTCTTGGGTATCGACAAATTCACTGAGTTTCAATGAGCACACTGGCTCCTCCTTCACTGTTAGCCAAGACAGAACTGAGAAATCAAAGAATGTTTTCATCAGCATTCTCTAATTTCTCTCTATCTCCCTGTTAATCTTTATTCTCATCTCTTCACATTCCTGTCCAAGGTTCTAATGTTGTCACCATCTCACGAAAAAGGGAGCATGATTAATGTGACACATTTAAAAAATGGTATTGATGAGGACACATGACCTGAGGAATTACTGCCTTGTTGGAATGCTGTGAAAGTCAATCAGTCCTAAAGGAATTGTCTATCATAGTTGAGAAGTTTGATATTAATAACTGGAGAGCAATACTAATATTTTCAATTGAACACTTCTTTAGTGATTTGCATAAATGCATGCAAAATATGTAAAGGGTAGGCACATGTGTGTAAACATATATGCAGGCATGTGAGAGAGCTGCAGATGTGAATATGGCATGCCTCTGTGAGCAATCATACACATGTGGGATATATAAACAAGATGAATCTGAATACACATCTGTGGCTCCCCTATCAATACAGAAGTTTGCTCTGGACAATGAAGACCTATTCTTGAATTCTAGTAAACTCTTAATAGACTTATTGCAGTTTTGTGCACCTTGCTGCTGAATATGGACCATTCATTATCAGTGTTTCCTTCCCCAGCAACAGATCGCCATTTTTTTACCATATATTTTCCTCTCCATATCCTCATTGTTTAATCAACAAATCACTTCCTAATCATCTAATTTCTGTTATGCACACTTCTATACAGAAACTGTATATTTGTTTTATGACACAATATTATATTCCAATGCTAACCCATGTATGGCCTTCAGTGTTTCTGAAAATAGACAATTCCGTATGCTAAAAAGTGCCACATTGTAAGTACAGCTTTTGATCTGTTGTTTGGACAAGGCTTTTCCTGTGTGATGTGTTAATGTTTTCTTTTGTTACTCCATTTAAACTCTTCAACTTGCCAAGCATTGTGCCATCATGCCTGAATTTCCCACCACTGACAATGGAGGGGTTAGAAAGCTCGCATGCGAAGAAAAGCAATGTCAGAGTTTTGTCTTACTCATTTGTAATCTTTTAGCCCCTAGCTACAACCCCTCTAAGCTAGCACCCCCTCCAAAAAAAAACCCAAAAAATAAAAACAAGCAGATTTTGTTTTACATATAAATATTGATGATTTTTACTGTGAGTGTTTTTGGTTCATTGAATTCAATTAACTAAATTCTTTAAAAACCAAGTGTGTATTATATGTGTCTTTTTTGTTGTGGTTGTTGACAGTTCTAGCTCTAGCTAGGGGTGAGGGGGTGGAAGTCAGAGAGCTTAGTGTTTCCTTAAGCTATACAAAAAATATGTCCAAACAAGCATTCTATTCAATCAAGCCCTCAATCATTTGGCTTTATCAGCACAGAGCCTGATAAGTACTGAAGTTTTTCTTTTCCCTTCTGTATTTCAACCTTGTATAGAATTCTCAGCAGTGATGAACTCAGCACTTAACAAAACAAGAGTGCCGTAAGCTTCTTCTATATTAGTGCTTTTAAGGAAAAAGTAAAAATCCATCCTTTTCATTCATTTATTCATCCGTCTATCAGAGCATCCATGCACTCTCATTCAGTAAACACTCAGTGACGCATTCTCACCTCCAGCAACTATTTTAAGTGAAGAAAACAAAGACTCCTAGTCTCAGAAAGCTTACAAACAAATGTGACAAAGGAGTGAAATGTGTGATATGCTATCATTTTATCAAACACCGGTTAAAAAAAGAAGAAAGACTTGGGACAGAATTAGAGAATCTGTGAGTGCAGAGGAAGCTGCAAAAGGAAGCATACTGTGTAGCACAGCTGATCGAAGCCTGGAGATGACAGTGGTCACGTATTGAGTCAAGGTATGAAGAAACGGGGGCAGAAAGAATAGTACATCGACAACCACCATCCAGGCACAAGCCTTTTTGAATTTATAGGTAGGAGCAGGTCACCATCACTGATAGGATAAGAAACAGTGGGTTGGGAATAGAAAGGAATGATTAGAAGGAGACCAGGACATTGTCAGACACTGGAGTGCTGATCATATATGGCAACCAGCAGAATATCAACTTAGTTCTTAGTGAAAAAAGGAGTTAAAGCAAGTTTTAAATAGGTAGATGTAGCATTATTATTCTTTTTAATTTTTTTGTGCATGGGGATTCTGATTGCATTTAAATATGTTCACCCCTTTCATACTCCATGCCCAAGGAGGACAGAAGAGGACAATAGATTCTCTGGTTGCAGAGAGTTCTGAGCTACCATGTGGAGAAAACCAAGTCTTCTGGAAGAGCATCCAGTGCTCTCAGCCCTACAAGCATCTCTCAAGCCTTGGTATACACTTGAAAAGAATAATTTTGACAGATGTGATAATACCAGACTGGAATGAATAAGGGAAAAGCAAGAAGATAAAGAAGACTACATTGCAAGGGACAACGGAGAGACCAACCACTGGATTTGGATATTCAGACAAGGGATATTTGGTAGTATCTTAGGTCAGAAAGATTAAATGAAGGATAGTCAGAACTAGGTTGATTCTCAACATATTTAAAAGGTTCAAAGGCAAAAGCATAGATTGAGAGACATGAAACAACAATGAAAAACAAATAAAGGGTTTTTTAAAGGGAGGATTTGGTTTAAGCAGTGGAAAGAATCAAGTTACCATCACCTGAAGTGTCTAAGTGAAACTTATATTCATAATAAAATGAGGTGTTCAAGCTTAGAGGCCATGTAAGAGACATCTATTAGATATCAAATTATGCATATAATATTACCAATGTCATTAAATATATTTATTTCTAGATGCAAAAAAAATCTGTAAAATGGCCATGAAGCCATTATTATGGTTAAAATGACTTAGTTCTAGTATTCACACATGACCCAGAACACTCTCGTCTAGGCATACACCCTAAGAAAACAAAATCATGTTTAAAACACACTGTCATTCAACATTAATTGCAATGCTAGATGCTAGATACAATAAGAAAAGAACAACAGGGCATGACTGTATGGTTAAAGAAGCAGTGGGGCACATTTATGGGGTAGCGCCTAATTTTGTCATTTTCCATAGCAGTCATTCTGGAAGCAGACGATATGATAACTGAAATAGTATAGAAATATAAAGAAAAAAATAATATTGCATGAAATCATCTATATTTGGAATACTGGGGGCAGGGGAGGAATACATCCAGAGACAAAGATCAAAGCAGTGGAGGGGAGGCTGATGAACTGAGAGACTATAGCAGTGATTTTTCATTTTGTCCTTTAATATGTGACTAGAACATGTCGTTTTTGTCCTTCTTCCCTCTGCCCTTACCTCCCTCCTGCTCATTCCCCTTCTCTCCCCGATGACTCCCCCACTCAGCCTTCCACCGCCATGTCACATGTATTCCACTGCCCTCTCTTTCTCCATCCTTCCTTTGAAAATTTCATCCTTTCCCCTTCTGAACCCCTCTCTACTAAATGAAAAGACTTTGTTGCTCCGTCTCTGCTAGGGGCAGAGGAGAGGCAGAATCATAAATAATGTGGATCAAGCAGATGGAACGTGGGCCAAGTGAAAGGGTGCCTGTGGTCAAGGTACCCAAAGAACCTCAAGACTCACAACCTCTTGAGGTTCTTTGGGTATTGTGAGTGTACACTGAGACAAGAATCAGAAGCCAAATGAGAATGAGTGACAAGGAAAAGGGGCTGGAAATCTTTTCCCTGTATGCTAAGAGTCAGTGCAGTCAAGGAGAAAACAGGTATTAGCAACTGTTTTAATCTGATTATATTTGTGCCCTGAGCTTTGCAATTTATATATGTACCTTACTAAAGACCTTTCCTATATCTACCTAAAGGCATATTTTCTAGACGAAGGATTTAGAAATTTGCCCAAGGTCAGCTATCTTAAAAGTGCAATGGATTTTGATTCCAGGTACAAGTTTCACATGTAGCTGAAGTCACATTAAATGTTGGAGAAAGAATTGGTACGAAAAACTTCTGCAAGTGTGGAGTAGACATTTAGTGAAAGAACCATTTAGGCAGTGTTAGGCAAGTGAATGGAGCGACAGGCCTAGTGGTGAGCAGTTGTTAGGACGGTAATCAGTCCTATACCTGGGGAGACTTCAGTCAATCATCTAAGCAGGCTGACTGCCGAGAGTCAGTGATTTATAGGAGGTACTCAAACAGGCTGGCTGTAAGCAGGGGGACCTTTCAATAAAGCAGTTTTGATGCTCAGGGGGTATTTCCTGTTGAGGCAAGGACCAAGTCTAGGACGATACTGTGGTGCCCTGACATCACAGGATATGAACGACTTATTTTTGAATTAAAATTAAACCAAAGGAGGATACCAGCTCATTAAAAGTTTTTTAGACTCCATCTAAAGAAAGTAGAAATTACATAGTATATTTACAAATGATAAAAATCTGATGCAGATGAGAGAGGAAGTTTTTATGATACCACATTAGCTGAAGAACTATTAGAAGATAAAGGTTGCTTGGGCAGGGTGCCTGTGTGCAGAGAAGCACTCGTGGATTCTATAATATGTTATATATAACATTATAGTATACTATTATATTATATATTATATTATATTAATTATTTATATATGAAGAAGAGACAAAAGTGAGAGAGATACTTGCTGGGCAGGCCATTATGAAAGGAAGAGGGGAAGTAGGTAAGTATATGATTAAGATACATTTAATTAAACTTTCAAGAAAGTAATAAATGCTATGATGATGTATACAGAGATGTAGGGATATATGCATGTAGGTATGGGAGCACTGCTATGTCTAAAGCAATTGTGTATAGCATAATCCTGCTTTGTCCTTCAGGAGCATATGCATTCAAATGAAATGGAAATAGCCTCCATAAAATCTGATGGTTTTAAAAGGCCTATGCCTGTGATTCTGCTAGTATTTATAAGCTCATTTGAATTCTATTGTTGATATGAAAGGAGGGAATAGTTATAATGTAATGAACAGATGTGAGTTTAGTTGGGGAGCTTACATATTGCCCAGTAACAAAATGCATTAAGGAGGACTTCCTTTTTCTTCTTCTTCTCAGGTTAATTCAGATAATGTGGGGATAAGCAATCTCTTTTATTTTATTTCATTTGAGGTAAGTTGATCTCTAGAAGGCTGTAAGTCTTCTGTAACATGGTTGTGCTGTGCTTAAACCTCTAAACATTTGGTCTTCTAAGTCTGATTTTAATATAGACATTATATTGCTCAGGAAAAGAGAGGATGTAGTGGAGAGGATGCAATACATCCTCAAAAGCACAAAGATACAAAGAGTTTACTTATTGCTCTTCTCCTGATGAGGACTGGTAGCTCCTGTCAAGATTCCAGACATAGGCAAGCTCTGCACATGGCAGAAGAAGATGAGTGAAAAAGGAGTAGAAGTGATGTGGAGTAGAACCTTCAAGTAACAAGTCCTTATGTCATGGACATATTCCATGCCTGGGGGAGCTTCCAAAATCAATTACAGGACAGAGGTGGGAGAGAACTGGGGCCTGATTATTTCATTGTGAAGGAAGCAACATACATGGTGCAAACATTTAATGTATTTATTAAAGTGTATACAGATACACAGACACACACATCTAATTAAATGTTATCTTTTTCAAAATACAGATTAGCAAGAAAAAATTACATGAAAAACCATTAGAAAAAAATGTAAGAGATAGAAAAATTACCAACATACTTTGGTATCTAAATCAGATTTTTGTTGTAGTTTACTTTACCATGTTAGAACAGTAAGAGAGAGGGGTTAATTTTTAATGAGTAGAATTTACATTTTATTAATCAGAAGAGTGGAATATTCAAGGTCCTATATGCTAAGGGCCTTCTTCCTCTGTCAGTCAATATCAGGAAGAAGAGGGAAGAAGGGAAGAAGAGTATGTAAGACACACAGTCATAGGCTATGGAAGGAAGAGAGTAGATAAACTACTCCTACTGTGATAACTAAACTCATCCCTACCATAATGAAGCAGCCTGTTCATAAGAGCAGAGCCCAAACATATCAGTCAACTCTTAAGGGTCTTTTCACCATTAGGCTTTGAATTTCCACCCATGAAGTTTGGAAGATATTTCAGAACACAACTCATATTGTCCTGTCCTTCTCCTCTTCCTCTTCTTCCTTAGTCTCATTCTAGTTCTCCTCCTTCTTCTCCTACTCCTTCTTTTACCTTTATATTTCTTCAAAATTTTCAGATTGACCCACCAAATTTAACAAGCTAATTTTCAAGGGTATTCAGAAAAGCTGAGATGTGAGGTTACTCAGGGTAAAGGAATTGAAGGTATAGACAGTGAATGGGTTTTGGTTTAAATGCAGTATGGCCAGATTGTCTACCAGAAAAATGAAACGAGTAATAGAAACGTCAGCTCTCCCAGGATATGTCAGGGAGCTGTGTCTTGTAGGCCCGTATTTAACCATTGCCAATTTTTTTTCAGTAATTTAATGGATAATGCCATTTTTTAAAAAGAATGTTAATCCAGATTCTGAATGTTTTTATTATTTTTATGTGTATGCATGTTTTACCTGCATGTATGTCTGTATACCATGTTTTTGCCTGATGCCAGCGAAAGCCAGAAGAAGGCAATCAAGTCCCAAAGGACAGAATTTAATAGATGCTGATAAGTCACCATAGTGTCGCTCTGGATTAAATTTGGGTCTTTTGCAAGAGCAGCCTGGGCTCTTAACCTCTGAGTTATCTCTGTATCCCTCCAATTCTGAATCTTATAATATGTATTTCATAAGATTAGTAAGTGTAAATTATTCATAGATTAAGGTGTCTACTTCTAACAGCACTCTACATGAAGTTAACACTGAAGGCATTCTGAAAACAAAGAATGTTAATATTTTTAAGAAAATGATTTTAAAGAATACCGTTCTCCAGCCTTGAGTCTTTAAGCAGTATTTGGATTACTGACTAGTTCTGCAGAGAGTCATCTAAAGGAATATGCTAGCAAGTGAATGATAATACACTGATACATACAGGCTAATACATTTTTCATTTAACTACTGAGTGGAAGCTAATACATTTGTGTAGTGAAACTAATACATTTTTCATTACTTAAATGCATACTAGACAGTCGCTGAGCTACTAATGAATTTGCATGAGACCCTCCAAAGAATTCAGAAACAATTTAAATCATTTCCCAACCACTGTGTTCATCTGCTCATGAAAAATAATGATTGCAAGGGGGTAGTATGTAATTTGCAGGAGTAGACAAGCATTTCTTTACCTGCAATATCAATGGTATCAAAGTAAATGGGACTGAGAAGAAAAAATGATTATGTTTCCACTATATTACTTAATTCTGAGTATCCTATTTTCCACAGTCATTTCCAGAGAGTGAAAAAGTCAACCCTCTCTTCTTCTTTTTCATGGTAGAGAGAGTAAATGTGGAGGTCTAGAGCAAATATACAGTGACTTTCTGAATTAAACTCATACTAGCAATGTTATGAATGCACTTCTATTTTCTTAGTCTGTTGGAGGAGGCAGCCCTGATTATAGCTGATATAACATCACTGATCTAGCTAATTTTATAGCTACACTATCATCACTAACAAATATAATATAAAAAAGACATGAGAAAACTTCCAGTCTAGTGAAAAGGGACCTATCATTTCTACAATGGACTTAACCTCCTCAATCAAATTGGAACATTTTTGTAAGGGGAGAAATCAATGTGTTTGTGGGCTGAATATCCATTGAGCCGAAAATCTTAAAGCTTAATTAGTCAATGTAGTGAGTAGTGTCTGTATTAAATATGCACAGATACAGAACTTGGAATCATTTCACTGAATGTAACTTGTGAGGTATGGGAAAGAACTCTATAGGAGATAATCCACAAAGCAAACTGACTGGAGGAGTCAATGTCTGGTGAGCATGCAAAGAGAGTGATTATTTATCCTGCACTCTTCCTTCTGGAGAGGGATTTGCCACTGGGAACTTTGGGTTCTACATGAAAAATACTAGGACTCTGTACTATGGTGCTAGTCTTGGTGGATGACTTGGAATTCTTCTGAAGATGAACCTCCGAGTTTAAATGGCTAATGATTTAATATCATAAAAATTCTTCGGACAGTAAACATGGTAACTGCAGAAAATGTTTCTTTTTTTAAATTTAACCAAATTCTTTACATCTAAACCAAATATATTCATCTATTATAATACTTTAGCCATTATCAGTAATCACTGTGTAAATGATTAGGGTGGTGTCGCTTTGTGGTTGACAGTGATTGTATTTTTAAAATTCTGGTTTTGGAAGTACTGTCAGAGATACCTTGAGCTGGATGATTTACTGTATTTCAGTGACCTGAGACAAAGCCACTAATAATTTCTAGTGTCTATGATGCAAGAAGCATTACCAAGTGTAGAGATTTTTAACATACCAAACCTACTATTATTACCATAAAGTCTGATTTCACTGGTGACTGTAAATTCCATGATTTAACTTTCTGTTAAGAACTATGTATCTTTGTATACCTATGGTGTGTCTTTGTATTCAGGATGGGCTATATATGCTATGGCCTTATTTAACTTTAGTTTTCCCCTTAAATATCTACTTACTAAATGTATTCATGTATTGGTTGGGGATTTAAGTTTTTAGAAGATACACTTGAACATCACAGAAGCTGATTTTAGAAAATTTGTATGAACCACCATTTCATACAATTGCTTGAAATTAAACTTTTTTGGAGTGTATACAGTTGCCACAAGTGTACTCTTATTCCAACACTTAGTTGTGAGAGGGAAGAACTGGTCAAGAGATAAAATCTCTCGTCTGGCTGGAGATCTAATAATCTGAGGGGGTGGGCAGGGTCTGGTCACTTGTCAATGTGACCACTCCTAGAAAGGCAGGTCCACCATGCTAAAGAGATAGGTGGAATAACTAGTTCTTTAATGAGACACAGTATTTTTTCTTCCTCATCTCTATCACAGTAGCCATATAGCATTCTACATCTGTCTACATTTCTGAATTATTTAGAAAAACGTAATTTCTTCTTCTTTTTCTGCCCCTTTCTGTCTCTTTTCTAAGCACTGTTGCCCGAACAGTGGACTTTCCCACCAACATCCTGAGGTATCTTATTCCTTCTTTGCCTTCTCCAAAGCCTCTCGCCCAACCCTGTGACTGCCTGTCTGCCATGTGCCTGACCTCCATGTTGGCTTATATGACTTCCTCTAGCTCTCTTTCATTGTCTTTCTGCAGACAGCTTCTAGAGCTTTGCTGGCTTGCCTATGGAGTTTTCATTTTGAAAATCAAATAAAATTGTTCTTGACATTCTCTTAGAGTCTACCTTAGTATTTTATTGAGACTAAGGACCCCAAGAAAGGACCCCATTCTCCCTAGTTTTACAGTCATTTTAATGTATTAGCAATAATAGGGAATACAATTTAAAAAAAAGTATATTACCTCACAGGTTTTTTTTTAAGATTATTCTTGTCCTTTACTTAAAAAATCTATATCTAGATTTTCTATAAACTAGAGGAAATTTTTTGATGATATATGAAATTTTGGCAAATGTCCAGTTTCAAATGACCTCAAGAATAGGATTGTATTTGAAATGTGTCTACCACTGTCTCTAAATCAGGCACAAAAACGTAGGGTGTTCAACTGATTTCTGATGATTCAGATATGAGTTCTTTCCAAATTGGGAGCAGAGAGAGCTTTATTCTCATTTCACTGACACTGATAAAGGCAAGGAGGGAAAAAAATCCACTTCATCACTGTCTACTGATGGCAATCAGAGAAATTTGGAAATCCTCTCAATAGTCACTTAGACTGACACCCAGGTACGTGAGAAATCTATTACATCATTTCCTGGATGAAAAATGCTCTCATGGATCAAAGCTTTTACAGATATTTTTCACACTGAAGTTCTGAGCAAAGTTGGTCTCCCAGGACATTTTTCTTAATGTTCCCTTTTCCATTTTCCCCAAATCCCAGAAGTGCCCTTTCCTCTTCTTACACCATTTTCCTGATGACTAAGTGCCTACTATCCAGAACTTCATAATGCCTTCTCTGTGGCAAAATTCCTCCTTTCTGGGATGGTACCTGAGATCACATAGGATCAATTCATTTTTGCTGAAAAAGGCTCTGACCAAACCCATCACCCAACTAGAGCCATCTTGATGTGATCTGTGTTATATTAGGAAGGGCTGGAAGGAGGATGGCTCAAATCACTCGTGGAGCAATAGCTAATGACATCCATGGTATTCATCAGGCAAAGAATCCTTCAGGACAGAGGGAAATTCCACGATAACTATTTACTACCACGTATATGGAAAACTTATGATATATATATATATGATATTTATGAAAAAACTAGATTAATATTAGTACAGGGTTAGATATTATATAGATATATAATGATTTTAAAATTCCTAATGAATTAATATTAATAGATAAGTTCTAATATAGTTTTGAAAGTAAAAATAAGTAAAACACATGAGACTACCCTGTGGTCAGTAGATCAAGAAGGATTAAGTATATTTAAGAAAATGTGATAGTTTAATATAATGGCATCCCAAGATGAATGTAATTGGTATCGAAGAATTCATAGAATATAACTGGTAACTAGTACCTGTCAAGTTAATACAGAACATTTTTCTTTTTTATGACTTCTCATTTACTCTTTGTTTCTATGCTGTAGATGTATATTTATGCTTGGTGGGTACAATGTGTGTGTGTGTGTGTGTGTGTGTGTGTGTGTGTGTGTGTGTGTGATATGCACTAATATACGGAGGCCCAAGGTTGATGTCTGCAGTTATTCTTGACTGTTCCTCACCTTACTGATTGACATAGGGTCTCCAATGAAAACCCAGAGCTTGATGATATGGCTGATCTTCCTAGCTAACTTGTGCTGCAGATCCCCCATTTCCAATTTCTGAGGCTGAGATCAAAGGTGGGCTGGCACACCCAACGTGACCTTTCCATGGATTCTGGAGGTCTGAACTCTGGTGCTTTAATCTTGAATCTATCTCCCCAGCCTTACATAGCATGTTTTAAAGAGACTGACTACATGTAAGAGGTTTGAAAATAATTGCATTCCCTACCTGGATAAAATATTCTGAGTCTCTGCCTTCATGTTAAGGGCTTAACTCATCTCCAGCTACTTCTATGTGGCTCTACCGTTCCTTCACTCTACTCACCCTAAGTGAAACGGGAAGGGATGGGTATATGACACTACCTCTACAGCATACCCAGACTAATGGCATGAATTATAAGTCAGGTGATATCAGTAGATAAAGGAGGTAATAAGAACCATAGGCAAATAGATTATGAATAGAATGAATAATAGGATTATAATATGGCATACATATATACTACTCTGTATCACACAGAAAATGTAAGAAGTGCTGTCTATATGTAGAAGGTCAGACATACTCTTTCTCTATGGCAACAACTTTTGTACTTTTGATCCTAATGGAATAGTCATGAATTTTAAGCTAAATAAAAAAGAAATAGCACAGAAACTGATTGCTTTATCAGCTAAATATTATGTCTAAATTCCTGAGATTAAATAATAGTTTCGCCATAGATCAATTATGTAATAACTATTACTCCTTCAAAGTCAGGCCAATTCTTTGTTCCGGGCATCATGACGTTCTTCCTAAATATATAAGGAGGTTTATTTGGTCTATTTACTTCTAGAAAAAAAAAGGAGATTGTGTGATTTTTTCAAAAATGAGACACAAAGCACTGTCCTAAGGAATAAACTTTAAATGTTCATTTATTTGAAATTAAGATTTTCTACTTCTCAAAGACTACATATTAAGAGTAGAATAAGACCAAGAAAAAAATAAGATCTATAACTACTTAAATATAATAACCATAGTATATAATATCCTAAGTTAAGGAAACTGTAACCTTACTGAAAAGAGATATGGATCACATCAATGTGTAGGGGACTAGGGAAAAAATAAAAAAATAAAAATATTATTTAGAATCAAACTGACATACCGTTTCAAGTTTAACAAATGGCCAAATGTCTTAGAAAACAGAGTACTAGAATAGATGTGAAAGAACTGAATAACTGGATGGTGATAGCAAGACTTAAGCATGAACAATCACATGATAAGCAACTTAGTTATATTTGGGGATGCAGAGGGTACAAATATCTCATGATATATCAATGCTACTTCTTAATCGGGTGCAGCAAGCAACTGATAGAATGTGTTCACAGTAGCAGTTACCTGTAATAGTCTCAGAAATGAGATTATCAACAATGAGTGGCTAACTTGGGCTGTGGAGATAGATCAGTGGATTAAACACTGTGCCAATGGGAGAACTATAGGTGAGAATCACAGAACCTAACTGAATATCCAAGATAATACGGTGTCCCACCAGTGACCCTAGTGGTCAGAAAACACTGAATTTTCTCCAATTTTCCCTGAACTTTAGGTGTTGGGATTCCATTTGAGATGTATTAAATGTGGTTGTGCACTCCACAGTCCCTCATTTTCTGCATTTTGATCATGGTAGATATCTGTGCTAGTCACAATGTGTTACACAATTAAGCTTCTTTGATATGGAGTGAGATCTACATCTCTGTATGGGAATAAGTATTTATTATACACTTAGAAACTGCATTGGTTTAGGAAAAGAGTGAAAGTAAACTCTATTGCATCTGCTTGTTCTTTAGAATAATGTTTTTAGTGCATAAAATAACCCATAGAATTACAAAGGAAATTATTTATGTGGAAGTACAATTATAAAGGCATTTTAGAGATTGTTACAAAAGTGTATGTTCTGTTGGAGTATAGGTTCAATGGTAGGCAGAGTGTCTCCCAGGACCACAGGAATAATAGCAATAATGAGAATAAATAATGTTTCAAATGGCAAGTTAATAAGCTTCACAATTTACTGTCACATACATAATAACACTTTAAAATATTTGTACTAAATTGATACATGAATATGTCAGTGACTTCTATTGGCTATATAGCCTTCATAACTTGCCACAACTTCTTGATCATCTAGTTTTAATTGGAGCAATTGCTAAACTTCAGTGGATGATTAATGAACACTAACACTTTATTTTGTTATTTCTACCCATGAGCCTTGTCAGGACAACCTGATGTACTGCATCTTACGAAAGTTCTCCCAGTTTACTTCTGAGTGACTGATCCGGTCTCACAGTCAGGAGACAGCGTGCAGCTTTTTCTGCGTTTCCAGCTTCATCTCAGCTGCTGGGGACACTGCTCTTTTTCCACTGGGTATTCTCAAGCTTCCTATGTATCCAGGCTACTGTGTCACCATAGCTGTTTCGATGTTTGTTCCTTCATCCGGGAATAGCTTTATACTCATCATTCACTGCACGCAGCCCTCTCTCCCAATATATAAGTCTGACAAAAGGCAGAGCACTTTGGGAACTAGAATTCATCATGCTTGTTTGCACATACCTGATTTATGTTTACCTATCTTCTGACCTCCCCACGCCCCTCCTGCCTACACTGCAGGAGGAAGCTCCACGGGGATAACTGAATATTATCCTGAAGTCTTAGTAAAACTGCCATGCAGTTGGAGAAGGATTAATAGCACACCAGCAGAATATCTGGGCAGTGATCCATAAAACTCAGAAATGATTGCTGAGCTTCAGGACGAGGAGTTAAAATGACAAAAATATATGAGCCATGAATGGGCAAAACAAGAGGGTAGGAAAACAGAAAGGAAAACATAAGTGTAAAAATGGAAATAAAAGAGAATGGGGCTCAATAAAGGGCACCTGGAGCAGTTAATGTTTAGTGTTCATGGGCCCAGTACAGCATCAGTCTTGACTAAGCTGGAGATGAAGGGGTTCTGTCATGCTTCAGTGAACAGAGAAGTAGCTCTCCATAATGCTTTGCACCATTTATGAAGTTGCCAGCTAATCTGTCCTTTGGAACTGACATAATTCTTTATCCCACTCCACTTTTTTTTTTACCTTTTCTTTTCAGGTACTAACTGCTTAGCAACTTAGAACAACAAGATAACACTTTACTATGTTAATATGCTGAATACATGTTGCATAGCAGAGAAATAGCAGTAGCATGCTTCTCCCACTGGCTTCTGACCCATTTTCTATATAAGACCTTTAATTGCTAAAGCCATTGCCTTTTAATCAGAGCACCTTAGCCATTTTCATATCAACTGTGTTATCTGGCAAGAGATACAGAGCTCTCTGAAAATCTGGTGGTTTATCTGTAACTAGATTAATTAATAACCCCTTTCTTACATTATAAAATAGATAATGTAACAAATAGCGTTCTCAAAAAGATTGGTGCTTGTTAAAATAATCAATAATAACAATACATTTAATCCATGACAAAATTGTTATACATTTCTAGACATCTCTTTTCTTTACTTCTAAAATTATTTGTCTATTCTTTCCAATTCTTTACTTTCAGATCCTTTGGTTAAATGCAGATGTAAGAAAGAATAGTCAAAATTAACATATTCTACTAACTGTATTTTATTCCAAGGAAAGAATAAATCTTTGAAGTTATAATAAATGTTCTCTAGTAAATATAACATTATCATGTTTGTATCATGTCACATAAGTGAAGAACCTGTCATTCCCTGAAAGGGTCATAGAAGAAAGCTGCAGGCAGTGTAAGAACATACTCAATGTTTATGCCATATTTTAACTATGTCACTATTCTGTGGTATTTTTCCATAGGTCCCTAATACAGATATGTCTGTGGGACTTTTCAAAAAATGGTTTAAGCCCAGACCATAAGGAACATAGTGTTTCTTAGCCTCATTTTTGGGGTTATGTCTATGAATCTTGGATCCATTTTCTTGGAGCAAAATACTCTGTTACCCTTTTATACCCAATTTTCTCTTTATTCTCTCCCTATTAAAAATAAAAACCTAAAGGAATATACTTTGTTCTCCATAAGTAGACTAAAGCTCCTTTTCACACTCCATCATTATCTCAGCTCTACTAAGTCATCATTGCCTGAAGGAGGATTCAACTTCATGCACCTCCTTCAATATAACTGTTTGCATTCATGTGACTAATAGTTCTACTGAAGAGTGAAGTCTGTTTTCTTGTCCAACAGGAGTTATGCTTTCAATTTATCCTTTTAGTTTGATTTATCAAAAGGTAAAGACTAAACTATCTCTACCTATTGTCATATTTCATAGAGCCCACACACAAAACAGAATTTGATAGACAATATCACTGAATTGTAGAACAAGAATTTTTTACAGAGTGATTTTTTTCTAACAATTAGAGGACAGATGGAAACCAACCAGCCTTATTTACCCATCAAGCAAAAGTTCCCTTTCTGTGAGCTCCTTGTATACAAACACTCAGTCAGACTTCAGTTCTGCATAGTAGATGTACAGTCCTGCTGTTTCAAGGAGTGTGACAGCATAGGATGGCTTGGTTACACAAAAGACGCCAGAGAGGTCATCAGTCTTTCAAGGTACAGAACCTGAATTAGACTCAAATGTTTTTCATTTTCAAGCCATATAACCTGAGTACTTGTTGGCAATTTATGTTTTGTGAAAGTAGAATTACCATCACAACTTATTGAAAAAAATGTTGATTATGAATGTGAAAGTAAAATGCGTATAAGTGGAAGGTTCCATCTTATAATGTGCTAAGGCAGATTCTAGTTGCTATGGTGCATATATACATTAGTGGTGAGTTGAGGATAAATGGAGGGAGAAGGGGGACTGTTGACAGTCATTGGGAAATTTATGGACCTAACAGCCTGCTAAGAATTTACCAGGAGTTACTCAAACTTACAAACATCATCATAAGTTTGGTACTTTTTTTTTTGTTTATTATATAAAGGATAACATGAAGACTGGTTAAGGTCCAGCCATACATATGTGTTCAAACATGTATTTCCTATAGCCAAAATTCATCTCATTTTTTATCTCATGTTTAAGTTTTATTCTCTTAAAATGTATGATCTCTTTTCATTCAATGCACATGGAAGGGACTGCAGAGTTAAAATGATGCCTCCGCAACCATAATATTGAACAGAGGGCCTGAGTGGTTAAAATTCTTTGTTTCAAAATAGGGAAAATGATACAGAGAGGGGGAGGCTGCTGCAGACCCTAGAGGTGTACATATATCTATGCAAATTGGGTTTCCAGAATTTCTAATATCCTACTTCTTCCTGTACAAGGACATTCTTATGTAAACAGGGTCTTAACTTAAACCCAAACAATTATAAAGGATTACGTTCAACTGGCAGCCGTATTTATTTTCTACAGCCGAATCTTTTATGAGTAGAACAAAGGTATGGAGTTGATACCCGATGCCATCGTGTTCTTACAAGTTAGATTTCCCTAGACTCTTAGTAACTGCAGGAGTTTCTGTGGTTGCAAATGACTCAATCACATGAGGAGCTCAGTGAAATTTGTATTAAGTGAGAAGTGAAATGATTTCATGTAGCCTGGCACTTCTCTGGCATCAATGATTTAGGTTAATCTAATCCAGTGAATGGCTGGTTTACCTCCATTTTTATTCAGCTCCGTAGGGAACAGAGCCCATGTGTCCCTGCATACTTATAAATTTCGGAAGGTATTCTTATTTATGATGGGCAGGGGAGAAGCATCAGGTAGAGACAAACAGCACAGTCTGTGTCTTAGAACCAAGAGATTAAATTATTCTAAGGGTGAAAGCTATAGATTTTGGGCACAATTGAGGAAAAACAGGGCAAAGAAAATTTGCCACAGCATTTTGTGGACTGACTGAGGAGGAAGCACTTGCATCATTGATAGTCTGCAGTGTGTCATTAGTGTCCTATCAATACAGAAGAAAACATTTCATAGAAAAATTGCCTGCTCCTTCATGTCCCATACCCAAGCAAGAGAAACACTCCTCTGTAAGGATTCAAAAGCATCCTAAAATATGAAGCTTGTCCCATACAGTCAGATGTTATATGGTCCCCCCCCTTCCTAATTTAACCAAATGCTCTTCTGGGGCCAATCATATTATAGATATGACCTAACAGCCACCCCCTTCCTGTGAGCAGCATTGAAAGACTTGAGATAATAGAAACAGAAGCTAAAGGTATACATGGATACTGCCAATGTTTTCCCTCCAGATGAATAATGGAATGCTTTAAATCTATTCCTCAAGCTGTTCATTTGAAAATATTTACTCCCAGTGTAATTCCTCTGTTGCGCCTACATCCTCGAATCAATAAATATTGCTACTAAAAGGAGCATGAAGCTGAAGCTATAGTTAGTTTGCACAGGCGCCAGAGCTCAAAACAGAATTTCACTCATCACATTTGATCTTCTTGACAGCTGTTTTGGGAAACACGGTATTATCTCTCCCTATATATTTTACTCCAATACAAAATTTAATATGAGCATCTGAAGTAAGAGGGAGAATCCTAAATGATTTCCAAGGATTCCAAGATAAAACGATATGGCTTCTGTGCAGTGAAGCTACCAGCCAGCGAAGCTATTCCCCGTAGCAGGGCAAGTGTAACTGCCCTGTTATTATTGAGGCACTCACAGAAGGAATGTGTCAATCAGGGAGCAGAGTCCCTACTTCACAGATAATTGGTTCAATAGCCCACAATAATGTCCCAGTCTTCTGCAATTACCTGTTAGAAAAAATAGCATTTTTATTTTTAAAAAAATTGGTAAGTATAAAAAATCATTGATTTCATTGTCCTGTTTTCATGTATATATGAAATGTTATTTAGTTTTTATTTGCTCTTTTCTTCCTCTTCTTCTCCTGTCTTATGCTACCACCTTTGTTGTTTATTTCTGCTTTCTAAATAGTCTCACGACACTCACATAAACATGTGATCTGTTACTCTTTATTGTTCCCTCCTACCTTTCATTCTCCCCACATTTATTTGGATTCTGCATATGAAAGGAAAATATGTGTCCAAGACTGGCTTATCTAGAAAGATCTCTAAGATCTAAGTTCCAAAAAAAAAAAAAGAAAGAAAGAAAGAAAAGAAATTAATCATAAATGGGACAATGAATTTAACTAAGATTTCTTAATTAAAGAAATACAAATGGTCAATGAATATGTGGGAAAGTATTGCATGCCATTACCCATCAGAGGAATGGAAATTAAAAGTTTTCTCCATCTAACCTAAGCAAAATAGTTATACTGGAGAAAACAAATGGCAACCAATTCTGTCAGTGATGAATAGAGAAAGCTTACTCATAACTCCTGGTGAAAATGAGAAGTGGTGTAGCCCCTATGGAAATCAGCATGCTAAGAAAATGGAAATGAAACTACTACATGACAGAGCTACAGCATTCTTGGACTACAACCAAAGTCATCTAAGTTAGCAAGTATGGAGATATACACTTTTATTGATACAACAAGAGACAATATACATAACTAGTTTAGATGTCCATTAGCAGATGAATGAATGAAGAAACAGTTGTGTAGATACACAACTTCAGCTCACTCAGCTGAAACCAAAGAGGGACTTATGATGTTACAATTTGATACAAATAAAGATAATTATATTAAGAGAAACAGCTGCAAATGTTGATGACAATAACAAAAAAATATTAGAGGGAAGATTTCAGAGCAAAATCTTATCTGTATTTTAGTTTCCAGGAAACTTTTGTAGTTCCCAGTGATAATGAGCAAAGGAAACCATGTGGTATGAGTGATGTAGAAACTAAGTTTCTGTTAGGAGACCTGTTTTGAATAAGAACAAGATAACTGGACCCTGGCTTCCTGCATTAACCATTATAAGGTTTCCAACTACCACATGAGACAACCTCAGAATACTATTTTAAGTGCACTTAGTTTCCTAGTTTTTGGGATGAGAATAATACAAATACCATTCCATAAGGTTGTTGTAACATTATATTTATATAATTTACACACACCTGCCCTTTATGATTTGAGATCTAACACTATTTGAAGTAGTATGTAGACCCCACATATATGTACATCTATATGTACACTTCTGCATGTAAACATTTGTATAAATACATATATACAGAGTGTGATGTGATCCCTGGCACATAGGGAATGATGTATCTTATTTTACTACTTTCTATCAACAAACTACAATCCATGCTGTGAAAATTGCCTATGACTTCTTGTTCTAAATATTACAAATATTTTATATTTAAGTCTATTTAATTTTAAATTACAATGTTTGCTCACTTTCCAAGGGAGCTTTTGAGAATGACACCAGTTTGTAATAGAGATGATGACAAATATCTTGCCATTATGAGGGACACTTTGATCTTTCCATTCCCCAATGAGAGAACTACCCCTAGAAAACAAGTAAAGGACTACTCTAGCAACCAGAAATCTTAACTTTTGCCAAGTAATGTACCCACAGAGGCATTTGTGGTATTTAAATGTTATTTAAAGAACAGATTAATCCTAATCCTTGGTTTATCCTGTCTTGAATCCTGTTTTTGATAGGAGCTTTAGCAGATGTATGGAAAACATTTTAGAAGCAAAGAAAAGGCACACAATCCTCTTAGAAGCCAACACTATGGGCTATGCACATCCTAGCTTTCCTTCTAGTTCACTTTGCCTTTTTGAGAACATGCATCCAAATTTTTA